>NW_015112889.1:417063-418175 GCF_001443285.1 Poecilia latipinna
TTCAGAAGAATTCATAAAAATCTGAAATATTTGGCACCATTTTCAAAGTTGAAGAAGTTGAATGAGGATCTCAATTAAAACCAGGATGATTCAACAAAACAGAAACTCTTTAGATGAACAAATGAATTTTTTTTATTTATTTCTTTGCTGTACATATGAATGATTTAATTTGCTTGCAGCAGTTCTCATTTAGGTCAACAACATGCAACGCCTGCTCTGGATTCGATGCAAAAGGTCAGTGTGTTCATCCAAAGCTCCTCACGTTGCTAGTTTGACTCCTTCAGGCGCTTCAAATTTCTCCCGCTCAGACTATGAAGTCTGCTGGAATCGGTCTCCAGAGGACACCCGGTGGGTTTTACTCTGAGACATTGAACCTCGATGCTAACCCCAGCAAAGACTGTACAGTCAGATGTCTGTGTTGTCATTTTCCCTCCTTTATGTGACCATATGAAGCTGCATCAGACCATGGAGCAATAACCTGGAGGACCAGAGGGAAATGAATGCGCTGGGTGCTGCAGTGCGGCTGTGATGGGCTGGAAAGCTTGGAGAAACATTATTTCTGGCTCCATCCTGGGGTTTACTTTGCTCCGTCAAAGCCGGGATGAAACACAGACCCTAAAGATTTTGAAGAATTGGCCACCTCCTCTGTGGCCCTGCAAGCATGAGCAGGTTTAGACAGAAACAGACAACCTTGAAGAAAAAGAAGCATTTAAATGTCATCTTAAGAAAACGACAAATACTGAAGACAAAACAGTTTCACTGATTTCTTAGCTTTTCATTAGGGATTCTGCTGACGCAAATAGATTTTCATCATGCTGGTATTTCTGTTTCTAACTATTTGCTTTTGCAATTTGACCTTTGCCCCCTGAGTCTCAGATGAACCATCTGGTGTGATCTTTAGTCACATGGTTGCTTTGAATCACCATCATTTCCTTTGACTTCCACACTGAGATCCAAAACCAAACTGGACAAGAATCCCTTTGTTGCTTTGACTGTGAACTTATTGGACTCTAATATGAATGTCGTGACTGTGTGAAGGTCGCCACAGCGCTCAACGTCCAGAGCGATGTAAACAAGGGCGTAGGAACGAGTCTGTCATTGGGGGGGACGCA
>NW_015112890.1:0-18807 GCF_001443285.1 Poecilia latipinna
TTTAGAGATTATTCTTCCTTAACACCACATAATAATAATAATAATAATAATAATAATAATAATAAAAGATCCTCCAGCCTCTCTTCTTCTGCAATTTTAACCGTTTTGGTACAGTCTTGATGGGTTTCTTAAAAGTGGCGGCTTTTAAGTGTGGGTGTAAGTGGGCACTCACAGGGTGAATGTCAATGAAAAGGCCGTGCTCCTCCTCGGTGGGGTGAAGACCCAGCACGTAGTCCAGCAGCACAGGATCAGCATTAAAGAAGTGAGGATGAGAGATGAAGACCGGAGAGTCTAAAAATGGACAAAAACAATGGTGCAGTTATTTCTCTAAACCACAATGCCACAACATAAATCTGCAGCAAATATGCTTCTTCTGCAAGAGCAATGTGCAGAAACCCAAACCAAATGTGAGAGCAAATAAGAATTTCAGCTCAAAAAATGTTTTAATGTCAAAAGGAGGAATCTACTTAGAACTCAAAGGGGAAGTTTAATTTAATTCAATTTATTCGATTAGGACAGTGTGCATTAGTCAACATTACCTCAATGTATGGCAGTGTAAATATGCAGGAATTAGCACAATAGCTACATTTCACCCTTTGTCCTAAGACAAGTGAGCACAAAAAACAAAACACTTAACTATACAATTCACAGGACGGAACACCGTACACACAGTTCTATTCAAAGAAGTAAAACAACATCAACAAAAGAAAACATTTACACAAGAAACAAATAACAAAAACATAGAAATGGATACAAAACCCTTCAACATGAGGCATTAAGTAAGAATTACTTCCCCCCCCGCCCCCATGTAAATCAGCCTGGAGGTATAAAGTTATTAATCACTAGCCTTCACTATGCTGCTGTAATTTAAAAAAAACAACAACAAAATAAAATTAGGCTTACTACTGCTTACAAAGAAAAAAAAATGAAGCTGAGAAGGCACAGAGATCAGGAATGTTAAAGGTAAATCAGTGACCTTTGTAATGGTATGATCTGCCTGTACTTACTGTAGCGGCAGCTACTGACGTTGAGCAGCCCAGACTGCCTGCAGGGGCAGAAGCCTTCATTTGGAGGATAATCCGTCCCATTCGCAAACATGGTCTTGGGAGCAACGAATCGATACAGAGGGATGCCGTTCATCACGCCTGATCGCTGATACACGAGCTCCAAAGACCTAAAATAACAGTGAAATTAAATACAGGAAATTATACAGGAAATAAGAAGAAGTTTCACGGAGGATGTGGGGAAATATTCGTACCTGCAGGCATCTGGACTGTAGAAAGGTAGAGTGGTCTCTTTTGTCATAAAAGGAGGCCACAGCTGCCCGGCTGTTCCATTGATCATGTTACACTGAGGTGTCCTCCAGTAGCTCAGCTGTTAAGGCAAAGGGGATCCAATCAGGTAGGAAAAGCATCCAGTCATTAAAAAAAGTTAAAAGGGTGACTTAGAGTGCTAGATCAGGGTCTAAAGCTGAAACATTTGTTACATTTTCAGCTGCTGCGATTCTTTTTCACACTGCACTGTGTCAAACAAACCAAACTGTTTGAAAAACCTGTTCCCCCCTTCGCCTGTGGTGGCGCTGCAACAAGAACACTGAAGGAAACGGAACAAAAACCTCCAAATTTGACACTGGGTGCAACTTTTTTCTTCCCAAAATGTGAACAAAAATGGAGCAGCTTCATATGTTAGCAGTTGGAGGATTTCTATTTTGTTTTCAGCAAAAGACCATGAGCCATTTCTCCAGCTAGCGCTACACAAGGTCTGGTTGTATTTACCCAGAATGCCCTGCGCTGGTCTAGTTCACAAAAGCATTCAAACTGCACCAGAGTTCACTTCAACTGGACTTTTGAGACAAATAACCTGTAGTTTGATTAAACCAGACTTAACAGAGCTGATGTGAAAGTGGTATTATTTTTGTCTTTACCTCAGTGAGGCCATTCCAGGAGTCGACTTTGTGGACGTTTTTGATGTTATCTCTCCCGGTGTGGATGGTGAATAGACCAGTATTGGAGTTATTAAACTGATAAAAAATAATAATAATAAAAACAAAGTCAGAACTAGAAAACAAGCGGTGCAAAGAGAATCGAGATGTAATCATTGAAAAACTTACAGTCAAAATGTTAGTAGCATTAGTGGGGGGGAAAAAGAGTCCTAAACTTTAGCATTTAAAATAAAAGCCACTTTATTACTTTATACATTTCCCTTTGATTTATTTATTTATTTATTTATTTTGCTTCAGTACCACATCTGCTGTGAAGCCATTATCCTTTTACCAAAAGGCCAGGTTGTAGGGGTGAGATTAAGTCTTCCTTGTTACAAATCTGCTACAAACACTGAGTAATGTGTGACAGCATCATTTTCAGTGCACCAGGGATGAACAATTCCATTTGAGTCAATTATCGCATGAAAAGTTGTGTGTTTGCACACACTTTTGCAAACACACTTTGCAAAAGCCAAAGTGTGTAACCTTGTCCAACCTCCTGATGGGGTAACGCAAGGCTCAAGTCTTCCAGTGTCCTGATTATATAAGAGTAAAAACAAGAAGAAAAAGAAACCCTGAAGCAACGACAACATGGCTGGGATTCAAAGAGAAAGCCACCAATTGCCAAGAAGAACAATGCACTTTATAAAATACAGTATGTACAAGTCAGAAAGAGTGTGGTAGTAGTGTTTTAGGGAAAAATAGATCTTTAAAGTTTCTGCCTGTTTAAACAGAGATAAAGTTCTCTGCAGCACAACAGAATGTGTAGAAAAATGAAAGGAAAAGAAAACAAATACTCACCTCTGCAAAGAGGCCAAACTTTCCTGTGAATGGCAGCATGCCAGGGAGGTACTTGTTGAGGAACTCGACCAGTTTGCTGTCATAGCCCCACATCAACTCTTCCACTGTCTTGGTCAGGAAGGGACCTTCCTTGAACATCTTGAAGGTGGCGCTGATCAACAGCCGTAAGGCATAGGGCAGGTCCTCCAGCATCACCGCTGCACCCTGCAAGCAAGGGTTGGAGTCAAAACACAAAGCTCTGAATGTGGGGGAAATATTAAGGAAATATGAAAAGACTTTGGAGCACGCTCTCATACCAGCACCAACATGTTGGGAATGGTGATGATGTCAGACTCGTTCCCAACGGACATGGAGGGCTCAAAGAAGTATCTGCGGTACTCTCTGTAGGACACGGTGCTGTTGGGGTGAAACGTGATGTTTTCCTTCCTACACTGCTTTCTGGAACGTAGGAATGACACAGGAAGTGATCTAACTGGCAAATCTGTGAAAAAACTGAGCTCCTCTGTCAGGGGGGTTTTAGTGCTGTCAGTCATGTCCATGTCCCCAGAACCTGTCATGGCTGATAAGGCTAGTTAGCATGGTCACCCATGGTGGTTGATAAACAGTTTTCCTGTAATGGTTTAAAGTAATTGCAATGAGTATTATCTTGAGCAGAATTTCAAGACTTACACATGATTTCTGACAATGAGCCAATCAAACAGCAACCAAAGGACAGGTTTTGTTATTTAAAAGCAGCCAGACGTTTCAAGGTCTTGAGTAAACCAATCAGGAGTTTGATGACTATTTACTTTAACTACAGAGTGCCTAATCAATGTATTCTGATTGAGTTGTGTTCCCAATCCCTGTTTTCAGTGGTTAATTAAAAACCCACATAAAAAATTAAATTGACATCTTCAAACAATGATTATCTGAGTAAATACAAAAAAGCTGTTTTCCTAAATTCTTCATTTTATTTGGTCAACCAAATCAACCTGGAGATGTGTGAATGTAACTGCTTCCTTTTTAAATGACTTCACAGCTTTTTGTGATCAGTTTTAGATAAAATCACTTGGAAATTAATAAAAAAAAAAAATAAAAAAAACGTGTATCGCTGTCAAATATCATCCCATCAATGCATGACAGGAAGTCACTCACTCAGGAAGTCAGCAAAAATCTAGGACACACAAGCTACTTTCGTTTCAAAGAAGTGTTAATTTTTTTTTTCAAACTCAAAATGTCTGAAAGTATCCAAACATAATCAAATGCAAAAATTCTCTCTCCACAAAGCCCAAAGAAATCTAACATAAATCTCAGTGGATTATTTCAATTAAAGTGTTTATCAATCAATCAATCAAATTTTATTTGCATAGCATATTTCAGTAGCAATATGCTGCTGAAATATGCATTTGCATATGCATTTCAAGATGCATTACATAATTAAAAAACAAAATAAAAACAGCATGTGACATTGAATAAACGGTAAGAAAGAGAAAGAGATTTTGGAAAAAAAAAACAAAAAAACATCCATCCATCCATTTTCTGCCGCTTATCCGGGATCGGGTCGCGGGACAGCAGCTTCAGAAGGGAACATAAACAACATAAAAACATAAAAAAGATAAAAACATACACTGCAAAAACCCAAAATCTTACCAAGTATTTTGGTCTAGTTTCTGATGCAAATATCAATACACCTAAAATGAAATTGATATACAAGTAACTTTTAAGCAAGTCAGTAATTATTTAATTTTGATGAAAACTGATTCCACTGGCAGATTACTTTAATTTATAACAGGAAAAATATGTTGTTATAAGTAAAATAATATGCCACTAGAACTAGTACTTTTTATCAATATTAAGGAATTATTGCCAAGCTCCTACATCTTGCTGAAAAGTTACTTGTAAACTAGTTTTGTCTTATTTCAAGTGGACTAGACCAAAAATACTTGGTAAGATTTTGTGTTTTTGCAGTGTATTCCCAAGGAACAGCAGTTCTCATGCTCGGTCCTGCATTAAAAAGCAAGTTGAATTCCATGCATGCAACATGTAGAACTAATGGGGGGCAAAGCTGCAGGCCTGGAGGTGCAGCAGTTCTGTACCTGTACACATACGGTCCTCTCTGCTCCACCATAGGCTTTTCTCCCTTCAGGATCTCCTCAGGGTTGAGGACATGAAAAAAGTAGACGGACATGAAGAAGGGCACAGGGAGGTCCTTCCACATGGTGTAGGAGAGGTCATTCTTTGGATCAATGATGGTGTTCTGACATGACAAAAGAGAGAGAGGGGGAAGGGGTCATTATGGATAGAAAATGTATTTTAACACAATTGCTGCAAATCATTAAAAATTTTACTTTTTTGATTAATCACAAAAAAACACACAAACTGTTTCTTTAATGTAAGTTTTGATTATTATTATTATTACAGCAAATAAAACCAAAATATAGTTAACTATGTATTTATAGTGTCTCTCTTAAAATGTCTACAACATTCAATCAGTTGACCTAAGATGAAAAGGGCATTGTTCCCATGATTGGCTCTGATTGGTAACTGCCAGGAGGGAAAATCTACTCATTAAATGTGTAAATGCACAAACCTTAGAGGGGAAAAAACAATCAAGATACATTTGACAAATACATAGGGATAATCTTGTGATTTCCTCATTTTCTGGTGGATTCAAAACAACTTCCTCTAATTCTGCCTGAGGGTTGAAGGCTGAACTGCAACACGTTTTCTTCTGAATAACTTTAACAGATTAAATGTACAGTAATAAGATACTCAACAACATGTAGACATACATGTACCCAAGTTTAGTTACTTAAGTTAACCTGATTTTTTTGTTTGTTTTTGTTTTAAACTGACTGTACTTGCTTCGGATTTTAACTATGAAAGCAATTTTGCAGCTTAAATCTTCATGTTTTCCCTCTTTTGTCTGTGTTTCAAATGTTAAGAACGTGAAACTTCTTCCTCCTCAGACCGCTCCAAATTAGTAATTATTTTTGCATGTACTTAGCATCTAATGTAAATTACGGTATTTCTAATCCTTATCTGACTTAAAGTGTTTATTTATTTTAAAATAAACGTTCTCCATAAAACGTGACAAAGTTTCCTTGTATTCTAATGTCCAAAACTCTAGGCATTTTGTCCAATAAACTATGCATGCTTTGGCTGACAAGCATTGTGAATAAATACCCTGACAATATACTCATGTATAATCATAATTTTTTTTATTGTCCAGTTGGTATGTGTTCCAATTATGTTTTGATATTAGAAATAAGTTACAAAAAATGTATATTTCCAAATCCATTTATTTTTTAAATTAATAAATGATGGTGGAAAATGTCCAATATTGGCCAGTCATCTTTAGAAAAATCTTTTTTTTTTCACTTACAGTGCCACTCACTCCTTTTGTTGCTACATACCTTTTTGTTACAACAGTTTTGCAACAAAGTGTTTTTGCTTGTAGACAAATTTCAAATATGGCTTCACCTTCGACTATGTTTTAACTAGAAACATGGCCAGACCATAATTTAAAGCATTTACATTTGTACAAATTTAACAAAAATATACTACTGTATTTAAGATAGTTTTAATTGAAATTTTCTGAAGCTGTCTTGAAAGTGAACTTTGTGAATAAACTCAATCTAAAGCTGCCTCATGTGGCCTCACAAAGCTCAGTTTTGTAACAAGGAGATCTTGACAGATGGCCTGATGATCTAAAACAGATCACATTTTATCCCCTTACGAAATCGTTTTTTTTTTTTTTTTTTTTGGCTTGGTTTTTTTCTTACATACAGTCAGTGTTATTAACAATTCAATAGCTTAATTAAAGCTCACATTAAAAAGTTATTAGCGTTAAACAAGCAAAATAAAAAATAAAATAAAAAACTCCATAGTTTTCACCCTGAACACAGCTTCATATTTCTGCTTTACTTTATTTCTTTATCTAAGCTGATAAAAGTCCTGTGTGCGCATGTTATCATGTAGAGGTTGCGCGCGCGCTCTTCTGAAGTCCTTTGAAACTCAAACTTTGACTTCAAGTCCATCAGCAAACAGAAATACCGGCTGTAAATATGCTAAACATCAATGTAAGAACGCTTCTTACCTTTACTACTTGGTCATCGATGATTACTGGCCCCACAAAAACGAGAACGATACCGAAAAACGCAGTCAGGACACCTACTACTATGAATCCGGCTGAGACTTTGGATTTATTAACAGCCATCCTGACACTGACAGCTTGACAGGGCACCACTGGTAGTGTTTACGGCACAAAAGTAGCTTTCTTTGTCTGCAAGCTGTTTAGCTGTGCCACGACACGAAGTTAGCTGCCTGTAAACGACCTTACGGTGTCTCAACATGAGACGAACAGCTTCGTTTCTGGTATAAAAAAAACCCCCTGATGTTTCACCGGCTCGCTCATTCACCTTTTTGATTAACGACTCCCATCTGAGACCACGTCCCAGTGTTTATAGTCTAATGGTGACACCTCTACTTCAGCAGCCGAGGATTCTGGGAAGCGTAGTTCCTGCTAGCTACTCTTCCAAATAGAGCTGTGGGTGTTTGCTTAATGCAAGGTACAAAACTTTCAGTATTAAAATTTCAGTAAAACTCACTTTGTTCTTTATATAATATGTTTGAACTATTTTTTGGAATGAAGAAGTTAGATATAGTTATAGATATTTTATACACATGCGCACACACAAGTTTGAATTTACCTAAGATAAATTAGATTAAATAGGCTTTTGCAAGATCTGTCACAATAGCAAAATTTTCTGGAAGATATATTTTTGCCAGTAATTATTGGCAAAAATAAACAGTAATATTGTTGTTTTGAGACCATTTTCAAGAAATATATTGATAATGGCATAATAATGCAAGTTCACCTTCTCAAAGTCCACAGTACACACAAGCTAAACTAATACAATGAATGTCTCTGTAAACAAAAGTGCCCTTCAAAAAATATTATTTATTAGAATGGAAATCATTAAGCTCATCTTAATTTATCATATGATTCATTGATTCATTATTGCAACAGGCTTAACTGTGTCCACACAATGTTAGCAGGCCATCAACAAACTTCTAGCAAGGTAAGGTAAGGTATGGTAATTTTATTTATACAGCACATTTTCAGCAACAAGGCAATTCGAAGTGCTTTACATGAGTTAAAAGGAAATACAAACAAAATAACAAACCAAAGGAAAGAAAAAAGAGAAAAGAAAACTAATCTAATGTTGTTCCACCCTGTTAGGTTCATGAACCTAACAGGGTGGAAATTAGGGTGAAAAGTGATTCATTTTAAGTAAAATAAAAAATGTCAGACAATGGAATAGAGTTGCAAAGTAGTCTGAGGTATTAACAGATGTCTTTGCCATTTGTTGGTTTTCATTTCACTTGGTACCCCCATTGACTCCTGTGAGGGGAACAATGAGTACCTGTCATGGGAAAATCCATTACAGGGATGTCACCTGTTTTTCCCAAAAAGCCCCAGGACAAATACTATGCCTATACTTTGACTTGAAAGAGGCAATTCTGCAACCAATGATGAAAATCGTCAGATTTTAGAATTGAAGACATTGATTTTTCCACCTTGTTATGGGACAATCCAGTATGTTATGTTCCATTCCACACATGTTTTTATTAAATATTGTTACAGAAACATTAAATACTGTGAATTTTTCTGTGCCATGTTGGGAATTGAAGACCAGTAAATGCACATATTGATATAAGTTTTTAAAATTAACAATATTTTCAATGCTGTCAGTAATAATGAGTAAAAAAAAAAAACAGTTTACAATACAGACACAAATGATTTGTAACTACATGATGTGTTACAATTTCAAGAATAAAACATATTATATAGTAAAAGGGACACACTCTTTTTAAGAAAAAGTTGTTATTTTTCAAAATTTAAATGTTTAACTATTTGTGGTCTATATGTAAATGTTCATAACAGGATGGAACACATTCAGAGACAATGGTGAAAAAAACACCTGTAATTATTAATTTATCCAATCCTGAGCTTGCCCATTCATTTCTTATTGTTAAACATGTCAGTGTTGTAACACAATATTTAAAACTTAAAACATTAATACTTTTTTTTTTTTTTTTTTTTTTTTTCAAAAATCCTGAAGCCGAAATGTTGCCGCAAAGAAAGGAATCACCCATGAGTCGGTATAGAACTTAGCTTACCTTCACTACTTGGTTCTTCATAACTGTTGGCCCAATAATTGCAGAAATTATTCCAAACATGAGAGACAGAGCACCTGCAGCTATAAATCCGATGGCTACTTTAGATTTATCGATGACCATTGTTTTGGCATCAATAATCAGCAGTGTGTGAGAAAATAAGTGTAATAAGGCAAGACTCTCTGGAAGGAAATAAATTGAGAGTGTTTTGTCTTAAGCTCCAAACATGAACAACAGTGAAGTCGAAGGAAACTGCTGTTGGGCTGTTGAGCTTGTTTTATACTCAGCGGACCCTCCGCGGCCCCACCCCACATCCTCACCCCATCTTCATTACAAAATCCATGCAAATTCATCCAAGTCACATTTTAGTCAGATGACTGCTGTAGCTGTCAGTGTCTGTTTTAGGCAACTTTGTTTGGGAGGTTTACCTAGCAGTGATAGAGTTGATGCTGCTGTGTGTCTGTTTGTTTGTCAGATGAACTTTGAGACACAAGTTAGCCAGTGGAATAGACCCAAGGAGACAGGAGATAACTTGAGTACACAAACAAGCTTAGAAAAGTGAATCAGTCAAACACAAGGGCAGATAAAGTAGATTGCAAATACTCAGTCATAGCACAGCAGTGGGGGTTTCTGTAAATCTGCTTTTAATCCTATGTATCTATTCCTGTTTGTTGCAATTAAAAAGGTAAAGTAGCCGTCAGCATGTATTTTCAACCCAGGAGTTCTGCTGGAATATGACTCAGGAACTTTGATTCCACTATCAATGCAAAACAACAGGCAGGAATTTACCCCACTCAGCAATCTTTAACTGGATTTTTCTAGCCTGTCAGTGGCATTTATCATTTTCAAAAACACTAGAGCTCAACGTCCCTGAACTCTGCCGAAATATTCCGTAAAACGTCCCCTACCTGTGATCGCAAACATGAGAGTGGATCACTTGTAGAGGACATTTCTACCATTTCTGCATGACAAACAATCCACAGGGAATAGACTTCTGAGTAATATGTCAATGCCCAGTTGTCCTTGCAAAGTCGACTAGTTTTACATGCACAGGGAGAAACTGCAAGCTTCATGCAAGGCAGTATTGCTAACAACTGCAATGCCATGCAGTCCCTCATACTTTGCATTGAATTGGGTGACTGTGGACGCAAATTGACGGTTCAGGGCAAAGTGGTAGATTAGCAATAAACTGTTGATGCATTCAATCATCATAATAATTTCATATGGGTTTACACATCTCTATTTTATCGTCTGGACTCTGAACATTTTCCTTTAAAGGTGGTTTAACTGGTAGATTAGTGTCTAAAGAAGCATCCTGCATATTTAAGATAAGGTTGCAATATCAACAGGTTAAGCCAGGGGTCCCCAAACTTTTTCCTGCGAGGGCCACATGACTGTTCCCTTTTCTGGTCGGGGGCCGGTCTTAGTTTTTCGAGAAAGAAACCTTAGAAAAGTTTTGTTGACGGGGGGGGGGTGAAACTGTGGAGCGGGGGGGTTATTGGATTACTGCCGACGACATATTCGCGTTTATAGATAGATTTTTACCCAGAATGCAAATGGAAAAAACCGTGAGCGAAACGGTGACTGGTACTGACTAGTATATATTCCATTGAGGGAAACTAGGTGGTTGAAGAAAAATCCACATATATATGAAAAAAAAAACACTGAATGCTCTCTGGTATTGTNCAGGNGGCCGGACCAAATGAGGAGGCGGGCAATAAGTTTGGGGACCCCTGGGTTAAGCGGACAGAATAAGTGTGATTATAATTTATTTTGAAGTGAATAATTGCTTAGGATTGCGTTGACTAAAGTCTCTGCCTATGGGCTCTTTGGAACTATGCACTCATAAAACGATCATGTTTCTGATGCACACGGCAACAAATGCACAATTTTTCTAAAACAATTTTGATTCTCCTGCGACCCAAAATCCCAACAGAGAAGTTCAAGGTTCTTTGAAAGAGGATGCGTCATCTCATGTTGTAGTTAACCACATATAACCCACAAATATCACGGCTCCAGTCAAACTGAAGATCACTTGAAAAACTGCAGAAGGAATGACGTCTGAGTTGCAGTTTGTGGGTTACAGCCACAAAAATGTCAATAAGTCCAAAAGACCTGTCTGAATATCAAAGAGATTTATTGATGGAGTTGATAGTATCAAGTTGAAGTTTTTGCCCCAGCCATCACCCATTTGAGTAGATTTACATGACATTTAAAGTTTGTCTGTTTCCATTTCAGCTCACTCTCTGTCCATTAGATGAAGGTTCTTCCATTCCCCTGCAGGCTGAAGTTCTGCTGCTGCTTTGTCCTGGTGCTGTCACAGATCATTAACTTGTTACAAACTGATATCTACTATCCGTTCAGGGTACTCTACAAATATATAAAGCATTTACTTGCTTAAGTGGGAATCATAATCTTAGCAGATTGTAATCTGGTTTGTTGCTGAGCTAAGCTAAACATCAACACTTAGGTTGGTGTAGATCAGACCGGCCTGTTTTTCTTTCGATGTAAACCTTGTTTAAACAATGTTTGAAGAGATAATAATGTTGATAACAGGTTTTGTAAAATGTAAGATTTTTTTTTTCTTTGAGTATTTATAAGTTCATACAAATATATTGCTTTTTATTATTTTTTTTTTATTATTAATTTTCCTCAGAAAAATTGAATATTTGAAAGCATGCATTTTTTAATGAATTGTTCTATTTATTTTTAGGTGGAAATTTGTAACAATTTTCCTGACTTGAATAAAATAATGTCCATAGAATTTTGTGTCACTAACATAATTTATAATGAAAAAAAAGACAATTTTAAAGTAAAAAAAAATAATAATAATAATAATTAAAAATTAAAAACCAGAGTAAAAATTGAACATTTACATTATAAAAATGTAAAATTTTATATTAGGTAAACTTGATGTAGTAATGTAAAAACTTAAGTTTCTGTTAACCTTTAAGAAGTTAACAGAAAACTTTTATAAGTTTCTTTTAACTAATCATTTTTAGTTTAATATAAATGCTAAAGAAGTATTACGTATTTTTGAATTTGACACTTTAATTGAGTTGAAGCAACAAGGCTAATCTGACTCAAGTTGAGTGAGCAAATTTTATTCACACCGACTGTTTACAATCATCCATTATTTTTTTGCAGTTCAAAATAAGTTCAATCCAAGCATAAAATGAACGTTAGTTATTTCAGGTCCTGAGCCCAAGAGAATGCCAACATGTTGGTGCTGAATTCAGATAAGGAACGTATCAAACCAAAGCTGTTTTCTTCTGTTAATTCTTATCCTGAAGACCTTTTTTTCGTAATGTATTTGCTCAGCATGTCCAAATGGAATGTAAAATGTTCAAAGCTTGGGTCGCCTGCTGATTCTCAGAAACAACTATGATTGAACAATCTGTTTTCAAGGAAGAGGGCCAGCTTCCTGTTTTGTCCAATCTCTCAGATGGCAGATCCATCGCCCAATGGTTCTGGAACTACGTCAGAGGAAGTTAACCACATCTCCTTTAACTTTGATAGTGTAGTTGAAAATTGCTGTTCACTTATATCTTGCCACTCTTGAGCACTTCCTTTTTCCTTTCAAAAACAAGCTACAGCTTTCCACAAAGCTTTTTTGACAAAGCATATGCTGATCCTAATTTGGTGGAGCCAACTGTGGACGCAACAACGTAACATGTGTTTTACTCATTGGACATTTTGTCACATCATCTCATCACATGCAGTTGTCCTTTTACATGGATTTGGAATAGCTCCATTGAACTGTCTCTATTTTGTTGTTTTCCAGTTATTACAACCTGTGGTAACACTTTATTTGAAGGGGGGTGAATAAGACTGACATGACACTGTCATAAACATGACATAACACGTCATGAACATGAATAAGCCTTCATGAATATTTATGACTGTTGTCATAAAGCGTCATTCGGTAAATTGTGACACTTAATACAAAGTTGACATTATTCAAAATGTCTTTGTTATGACAACTTAACTTTAACCAAGAAATCATTACTGATATAAATTTGTTATAAAAGTATTACTGATTGCACTTTAAAAATTAGGTAACTTTATGTTATTAAAGGTAAAGTTTAAACAGTAATGATTTCCTGGTTAATGTCAAGTTGTCATAACAAAGACATTTTGAATAATGTCAACTTTGTATTAAAAGTGTCATAATTTACCGGATGACGCTTTATGACAACAGTCATAAATATTCATGAAGGCTTATTGATGTTCATGACAGGTGTTATTTCATGTTTATGACAGTGTCATGTCAGTCTTATTCAACCCCCTTCAAATAAAGTGTTACCCAACCTGTTATTACAAATTTGCACACAACTGTAAAATGCTTTGTGCTTCTAATGTAAAAAATTAGAATTATCGCTTCAGAATTTTTATCACGTTTAAGGAAACTTATGATTAGTTCAACACAACTAAAAAGCAAAATAAGCATTTTTAATAGGGGAAAATTTAAGATAAAACCTCAAACAACCTGGTTTTCCAGGTAACTGGGGTGTATTCACAATTATCAGCAAAATTCAAAAGTGTTAAGTTGGAGTCAGTGCTGATTTAAAGCATCTCTGATTAACCCCATACAATGTTCAGCTGTTCCAGTAGGCTTTTGTGGACTTTTTTTTTTTTTACTTTTTTTTTTATCACATCTCACTTGTGACGGTGCGGCGACAGGTTGGAGGAGTTAGCAGCGGTGGTTAGCCACTCTAACCCAAAACAGCAGGACGCATTTTTGAAGTATTCCACACTTTCAATTTATTTAACTTCGTCCACGTAAAGCCAGATCTCCACGGTACTAAACATTATATTTTAATACATGAGAAAAGTAACGTTAGTTTACCGCTCTGCACCTCATCATCACCTATGTTCTCTCGTTCTCTTCTACAACAAAATGGAAGACTAGTTCTTCTTCTGTATAATAGTACAACAAAAAAGGGGAATAAGCGCCCCCTTGTGGTGATACCTACTCATCTCTAGGAACCAAACAGCATAATGACCGTTAAAGCCTGCATCCTGCAGAGAACATCTGAAATATGAGAGGGCATAATGACCAAAACAGATACAGTAAATCTGGAGAGAGGTACACTAGAGTACTCATGCCATTAGGACAAGCCATAGAATGGTGAGGACGGTCATAATCTAATAGGGAAAACATGTCCTGAAACTGGCATAGTTGGGAAGTGGGTTTCCATCCAACAAGGATGAAGTTAACCAGTCCAGGTGAGTCAGCAGCATTAAAGGAGGATCTGCAACTTCTGCCAAGTTCTGCCCACACTAGCCTGGCCATTGAATTCTCACATAATTCCACTTCATTATGATCTCCCTTCACTGCTTCATCTGGGCTTTGTCCAGTTGAACTCGATTCCTCCAGTAGAATTTCAACCGGGCCAGTCGGCGAACAGAAGGCGACGTTGTGAAAGATGTGCAGTTTTAATATTCTGTACGTAGTTTTAGCAATGTCAGCGGAGGAAGTGAGAAAAACTTTCAAACCAGGCAAATTTTTCACCAAAATTTGAAGGATATGTGTACTAACCAGTACTGCACTAGTGAAGTGTTGATTGGTTGCTGCTATGTTATGACACGCTAGGTGGCTAATGTTGTACCTGTTGTGGTTTGTAAAAGTAAGCCTCAAAGGTCTTATTGAATTATATATTCATAGTTTATTCAACTAAGGTACAAGCAGGACCTTAGATCTGTGCGGCATCAGCTAAACATTTGTACTTTATGTAAAATCATTGCATCTGTGCATGTAATGCCTCTTAGGTGGTGTGTTTGTGTTGCAGCAGAAAAACTTGTGGGTCGCCTGATTTCATTTAATTCCAAGTTTGGTTTGTTACACTATTCAAAGATAAGAGCTTGGTAATCATATTTCCTGTAAAAAAACATTTTTATAAAAAGGAAACATGACAGACTCTTTAGCCCCAGAAAATAAAATTATTGTTTTTAAAGAACTGGAAGTATTTGACATTCACTGCCATAATTTCTTTAGTCCTGGTTTCGATGAAACTGAATGAAGAGACTCTCTCTTTGTTATTGTTCACATGATCAAATAACATACATTAAAAAAAGGGGGAGGGCATAATCTCTCAGACCACACAGCCACCACAGCTGCTCATCTGACTGCTCTGTGAAATCTGTCCTCAAATGAATTCAGCTGTCAAAAGGAGTAATTGTATTCATGCGTGTTCAAAAATGGAACTTGAGACTTTTCCCTCACACACTTTCCTTCCTAACTGCTGACATATCATTTGGAGAAATAAGGAAGTCTCCAAAAAAGAAGAAAAACAATCTCCAAAGGTTTCCTCCAAAAGATTAATTACTGCTGGTTAATGTCTGATTAAATTCATTGTAAAGTCTAACATTATATTTAATTGAAAAAACATGAAAGGTGTGCTTACACTCTATCACTCTTTTCAGTCTAAGGAACTTTTGAATGTATTGTGAAGTTACCATATTGACTTTAATCAAATAAATTAAATGGCTTTAACTTGTTTTCATTTCACATAGTTGATGTAAAAATATTTTTAAAATCTGTTTAGTTCATTTGAATTAATGTGGCACTGCCAGCAAGATATCCAACAATGCATTGCACCACCTGCAGCAGGAAACAGGGAAATTCAATGCACAAAAAGTGAAAACTGTTTAAAAAAGTTTTCACTTTTTGAAACAGTTAGGGCACCAAAACTGGCTCCAGGCCATTGGCTCTTATTCTTCTAAATCCAGTCCTGACTGCAAGTCATAATTTTCCTAATTAAAAACAATAAAATAATCTTAAAATGATCACTGTGTGTAGTAATGTATGTATTATGAGTTTCTCTTTTTAAATTGAGCTACTGGAATAAAACCTTTGATGTTAATTTACTGTGATGCTCCTGTTTGTACCAGGCGTGGATGTAAACAAACTGAGTCAGCATAAAAGATAAACCTCAACCTCAGCTTAAAGCTCAGCTGTTTCTGCTGAACACGTTGGTCAGTCATCTTCACTTCATCACGGGACTGGAGTTCCTCTTTTTTAATGCCAATGGAATCAGCCACATTATGGTCTTAAAAACTGTTATAGTCATGATTTAGTGAAACCACCTGCAGATTTTTGTTTGTTTGTTTGTTTGTTTTGTTACAGCTACAAACAAATCAAACAGAAACTGATGCTTCTTCTTCTCAAGCAATGTTTTTATTTTAAGGCAGGCAAGGACAGACATATATACGGTTTGTACACTAAAATCAGTTTGTGTGGCATTCCACACAACTTGTTCATCTGTGAGGAGAAGGTGGAATCGCCGCAGCAAGAATATCACAAGGTGCATTAGGAGACATTTGAGACATGTTGGCTCTTCTGCAGTAACAATTTAGGTAAAAATTTCTTGCATCCTGTGAATATAGAAAGGAATTAAAGCTTTATTTCAGAGATTAACGCGCACACGGTTGAGATTAGCTGTACTGATGTAATGTGTCCACCAGGGGGCAGAGTTCACTCACTGTTTTAAACTAAAAAATCTGTTTTCTTCACAAAATGAAACATAATGTCTGGTGCTACTTTTATTATATCATTGGAAAACTGTTGATGGGTGCATGACAGGCATGGGCTGGTGCAAGAAAACTGAAAGTTAGCATAAAAAATTTCAGCGTATTTACAAAACAAATGAAGTTAAGATTTAAAATGCTTGAAACAAAATGAGTAACAATCATTCCTACTACTGCTACTAAAGTAATAGTGTATTTGTTATCGCATATTAATAACGTAAAAAAAACACGTTTCACATAAATGATTTGTAAAAGCAATAAAAAGAGTGAAACATCCAAGGGGGTGAATAATTTTTAAAGGTACTTTAAACAGGCAGTCTCCTACTTCCTGATGCATGAATCATTCAACAAAGTCATAGAAATTGTCTTTTTCCTCTTCTCAGAAAGTTGCTGAGTCTCTGTACTGTAGCAACTCTATACCTGTACAGGAGAGGGCGCTGTAGGCGCTGATTCTCGGCAGGATTCCCCGGGATGCTTCGCGATCTACCTGTCTTTGAGCTAAAATTAATTACCTCAAAATAATGATGGCTCCTGTTATTTACTATGTCGGATCTAACTGCCAGACTGTCTGGTCTGAGAATTTCAGGAACTGCTGCTCTATGATGACGTTCACACACAATTTTCAGGTTTACAGAAACACTCTCAGAGAAAAAAAATAGTTAAATAAGCAATTAGATCTGACTCTCAAACATTGTCATGCTAAAATAAAAGTTTCATTGCCTGGTTGACGTTAGAGGTCAGAGGACAATAGGTAGACTGGTTCAAGATGAAGTTACATCTCTGAACAGTCAAGAATTTGAACTTTGAAGAGGAAACTAGAGGGGCTATTTTCTACGCACACTTTGGACAAAGATGAAAATCTGTTAAACGTCGCAGCCTTCTGGAATATTGATGCTGACTGTATCCACCTTGTACCATCTTCTAAAGGTGAATTAATTCCCTCAAAATTATGATTTTAAAGAAATGCACCAAAAAGTGCACCAAAAATAATCTCAAACTGGTTTCTTGTGCATGAAAATGAGTTGACTGTATTCGGTCCAGTTTGGGATGCGGTGAAACGAGTCGCTCATGCATTTGGAGCTCAAAGAGCTGCAGCAACTGGGTGATGCTGTAATGTTAATATAGAATCTCGGAGGAAACATGTCCAGAAACCTTGTTGCATCAAAGCAGATCTGAAGACAAGAGACTGTGTTTATTGTAATAACACTTGTAATGCGTACCTAATAAAATAGATGGTGAATGAAAATGCAAAGTATTTTTGATCTATGGAGAAAAACTATGTGGGAGGCAGTTTTTGAATAGCAAATTGATCATCTGTTTTCCAGTTTAGTGTACAACTCTGTCCACAGTTTGCTGATTTGTTTGAATGTTAAAATGTTCAATTTGAACATTTTATGAAGCTCAGACAGAGACCAGTTCTACAGATGGCGCCAGGTCAGAGAAGCATTTATTTCTTTTGGAGATCAGTTCTGATTTACTAGATGAACTCTTTATTGAGTTTCACTTCTAGAATTAATTTGAATTATATGAGTTTGGGAGTGCCAACACATATCCATCTGTTATTTTTTTTTTTCTTCTCACTTGAATTCCTTCCACATTTCTTAGCCATTGACTCGCACAGGTGACTGGTCCCTCCTCTGTGATGAGGGAGTGTTCCTGAGCGTTGAGCACACTGTCACAAAACAAGTGTTTCCATTTATTATTGAGTAACAGGTTAGACTGCACGCCTCATTTGTCTCAGCTCAGTTCCAGTCGTCAAAGTTTCAGCGGAGCTCTGAATCCTCTGCAGCTGGGAAGCCAAGGGCTGATGTGTCCCACTACTCTGGACAAGTTATCCAAGGACATATTCTAAGTCAAACTTTCCAATATGGACATTGACAACATGGTGCAAAACAGCGCTCTTGTTAGAGCAAGAGAAGGTAAGAAGGATTTAAAGTTTATCCTACAGTTGAATGTCTGAAAAATGGATGTAACAGAAGTGGGAAAAAAAATCTATCCCTCCTTATTTAGAACAGATACATATGCATTTGAATATATGTTTGTTTTTTGTTTTTTTAAATGCAAGTTCTTTTTAGAGAATTTTTGTCCCTTTACAACATAATCCTTATTGGAAACCAAAAGTACTGTCAGGATATTCCTGCTTCCCTGAGGCGTTTTTGGAACGCTGACCAGACCCACCGCTGCAGTGTGTGTTTCCTTCCCAGGTGCCTCCTTTTCAACATCTGTACATAAAAATCCAAAACCTCAAAAGACCCACACACTGGTGGTATGGTGACCATCCTGAGTTGATAAACAAATGCGCCTTGAGGAACCAAAATTCCTACTCTGAGTGA
>NW_015112890.1:21933-82123 GCF_001443285.1 Poecilia latipinna
TGCCCTCCACCCCGAGCATGGCGTTCAGTTCTTCCTAACCTGAAGGAGGAGGAAAAATCCAAAACCTCAAAAGACCCACACACTGGTGGTATGGTGACCATCCTGAGTTGATAAACAAATGCGCCTTGAGGAACCAAAATTCCTACTCTGAGTGACAGCCTCAGAGTTTGCAATGTGGTCACACAGGCTCCACTAACCTGTTCCTGAAGCTAATAATAGTTCATTCACTGTAGAGCAGCATGCTATTGTTTAAAACTTGATGGACTAGGGAGGTGTGTGTGTGTGTGTGTGTGTGTGTGTGTGTGTGTGTGTGTTTATGACTTGTCAGCAGTAAGTTGTATGTTTCATTTTCTCTTCTGCTGATGTTTGCAGGTGGAGGAAGTAAAGCAAGGAGCTGGAGATGGAAAGAAATGCTGCGCTTTCCCCACATCAGTGAATGTAGAGATCTAGCAAAGACCATCGGTGTGTGTGTAGGAGTGTGTGTGTGTGTGTGTGCATACTTGTTTATGTGACCTCAGTAGGACTTTTCCTGGTACCAAGCAAGAAACAGAAAAGTTTTTATCAAGTAAAAGACCAGCAGCCGTGCTGTGGAGGACACTGCAAAAAACTGTTAGAACACATGACCAAGTAAAACCAGAAGAAATGAGTCAGAATTTATGCAAAACGAATGTAATATTTAATGACTAGTGAGGACAAAACATTCTAAAAGTTAAGGCTAAAAGTGCAACACCTTTGTTTTTATTTCACTGTTAAAGTAAAGCGGTGAAGGCACAATATCAAATTGTTCCAAGGGGATTGATTAGTTACTGTATCTATTCTAATTCATATCATCATAAAAAGTAGATTTAATACTATCCTTCCCATTAATGCTAATTTATTGTTAGCAGGCCGCTTTGCGGTCCTGGTGGAGTGCATCCCAACTTTTCCTTTAAATAATTTTTAAACCAACACACATTTTTAGAGTGTCCAGTATGTGATGTGATGACATTTGTGATTTATTTTTGTATTTCTGTATCTCGAAAATATTTTACACTTTTTAATTAGCTGCTCATTCCCATTCATATCATTTTCCTAGTTCTGATTTATGGTTCAAAATAGCAAAGACAATTGTTTTATAACAAGTGGATTTACTTAATCACTAATCTTGACAGAAAGAATGGCTTTTGTTATTCTTAACTTTTCTGAGAATTTATATTCTTTAAAAAAATTATCAAACAATTAAAAATTCTGCCATAACATGTCAAGTTATAAGAACCACTGTAGGTGAAGGCTAGTGGTCAAAGTTAGGTAAAGTGTCAGAGATAGGCACAAACAGGGTTACTAAAATGAATAGTCAATAAGTTGCTGCTAATTTTGTTCATCACATCGTGTTCTGTTTTTCTCCCTGTCAGAACGAGACTACTATGATTTATGTGTCTATCAGCCTATTGGCAAGAAGCTCTTTCATCTCTACTGTATGACTCGGCAAGAACTGCACAACTACATATTACTCCTGGATGCTTTGGTATGCTAAAGAAAAGTACAAACTAATTGTGATCTCATCCTAGAATCATAAATGTTCCTCTTTTCTCCTCGAACGCTGGTTTGAGGAGGAACCAGTGTTCGAGGATTGGTAAATACTACTGAATAAGATTCCCATCAAGTGCATTACAACACAGAAAAGCCTCAAGTTCTGTATAGGAAAGTATACCCTCCTATAAATCCAACTTTTATGTATCAGGACATAATACTAATGATTTGGTATTCACCAGGTTCTAAAATGATGGTCTAAATTCAGTCTAAGGTTTACAAAAACACATGACGTATATCATTATTTCATAATCAAAAGAAAAACCAAAGTAGAGATCAATCACTACTGCTTACAGGATATTTCGCTAAGAAAATTCACTTGATTACTTCATCATAGTCACTGTTACTATTTCTATGAATATTGATTGTTGGCTTTGTGCTGCTTTGCATCATCCAGGTGTGTGTTAACAAAATGCCAAGTGAGTAAGACATCAGCAATGGCCCTAGAGAAGATAACGTAACCGCCCTTCAGTCTGAGAAGGGTTACAAGGCCACTTCCAAACAATTTCAGTTCTATTGTTTGCAATGAAAACAATCATTAAAAAGGGAAAAAATATTTCAGATATTTGGCAACCATCCAAGGAGTGTTCAAATTCACCCCTAATAAACTCTATACAGTGCATAAAGAGATCTATGCAATGCTGATGAGCTCAATCTCTAACAGGCCTCCTAAATGTTAACATTTATAAGAGAATAATTAGAAGTAAGACAAATAAGTAATTCTTGCTTGGAAGAGTTACAGGAAAAAGTGTCTTTCCTGTAAAATATTGTGCCTTGGTTTAGATTTGATCTGACATGCTACCAGCAACTATTTGGTTATTTGTTAGCTAACCAAAACTTGAAAACGTAGTGACAAGCAGAATTCATCGTGTGTCTATCTTCTGCTCAATGTGAGCAGTAATTTGAAGACATTTCAGCTAAATCTCTTCATCAGTACACATACATGAAAATGACAAAATGTCATGAAATCATGTGGGGAAAAATTAGGATTCCACAAAAAAATCTTTAGCTCATCATCATGAAATATTTACATATTCATATGGAATATTTTCTTATCTCTGCGATGAAAAAAATAATTTTGTTTAAGAGAAACACCAATAATCAGTCACTCAAATGCTTCTCAGTCAAGATCAAGATCTTGGCCAGTTTGTGGTGAATATTCTACTAAATTTTGGGTTTCTGATTGTTGCAAGAACTAGTTCTGTTTCAGCGTAAATTTCTTGTTACAGACAACCTCATTTTCCAGGATCCCCCGTTTAGATACACAAAAAATATTCTTGGTGGGTTCTTGGATGGTGAGCTGGTCAGGTCTGGTCTCTGCAAAGCATTCCCAAATCCACTTGCAGCTAAATGATTCACAGTTGATATGAGGTCATTTTCTGGAACGATCTCTTTGGTTTATGCCAAGCATGGGCTCTGTTCCGGTTTTCTAAATAATTCAATTTCAGACTCCATTTGTGTGTGCAGCAGTCTAAAACAGCAGTTCTGCCAATGCCAACATTCTGGAAAGGAAAACTGAGGAGGCCATTGCTCGAAAGGTTTTGCAGAAATGTTTTCAGCTGTTCGGCAGTTCGGGGACTCCTTTTCCTTTTATTAAAATGTTTTCTACCATTCCATAATTTTCAGTCGAGATCTGTAAGAATTTCAGGCACACCAGTTTAACCTCTGGTAGAGCTCTGGTAGAATCTAACGTCTTCAGTTTTTCAAACTACGGAACTTTTTTTTTTTTCATTTTTAATTTAAAATCAAATCATTTTGTTTTTCTTCTCTGGATTCGTTTTCAGGCTCAATGCATTACGTCATATTCCCACAGATAAACCACCTCACTGTCTTTGTCTACAGAGGACTCAGTCCATTTGAATCATGTTAAAGACTCATTTTCAATAGCTCAAACATTTTTAAATTGTCCAAACTTGACAACTTACCATCAGCAGTTGACATGCTAAATCACATTTCACTTCAGATAAAAACGGTTATGAATGACAAGAAAAAATAAGTTTATTTTATTTTCACATTTCCTGGGCAAATTAGGCAAAGTTTGTATTTCTCATCCTCCTTTCTCTTCGTTTCCTTCAGGAAGCCTTTGAAACAAAGACAGACGAGGAAAGGCATAGCTTTGGGCTTTACATCATCAACACATTTATCAGAAGTCAGGTCTGAAAGCCCCTGTTTATATACATACAAATAAATCAGCTGTGTTCACTTATTAAATACCAGGTGTTTTTCTTTCGTTTCTATAACTTCCTCTGTGTTGCGCAGGGCAACCATTGTGTGCCTTCTTTAACAAAGCATGAACAAAGCTACATCAACAGTTTGGAGTTTGATCCCTGTGGAGACGTCTTTCATAAATGCAAAGGGTGAGTTTATACATGATCTTCACATAAGTAGACCACATTATAACCACAAACTTCAATATACTTAATTGAGATATTGGTAGATGATGTACAGATACATCTTAAGTTAATTAGAATATTATGGAAAAAATATATATATATTATTTTGACAGTCATTTGAGAACTTATATTTTAAGCCTTTATGTCTTGTAATTTTGATGATTGTCTCAGAAAATCAGAATGTTGCACAAGAACAATAAAACATTTTTGTGTCTATAATGACGAACTGCAAAAAGAAGGAAAAATAGAGGGATTTCAATAATTTTGCACAGCACTGTGTTCAGCATGCATGTTTTACCCCTAAAACGCTCAAAACTCTCTTCTTTTAGATTTCTGCATGAATACCTCAGTCAAGAGCCCTTCACACAGTACCAGTTCAGCATGCACTTTGACCGCTTTCTGCAGTGGAAGCATCTGGAGAGGTCAGTGCACAAATTTGTGATGCATATCAGTACCTGAAGGAGGAAGTGACACTCATAAAACATTCGGTTATTTGTAGGAGTACACCAAGAAATCGACCCAGATTTCCTTAATTTTGGGAGAACTGAGATCAGCACTTAGCTGACACTTACATGTGAAACCAATCTTGTAATCTGTTTCTAGTAGAGCCACTCCGTCGATGGTTACCCTTCACACACACCACCTTTGGGCAGACTGTTCTGTCAGTTAGTGGCGGTAACATCTGGAACAGTATTGCGGTCACTATAAGTGGGTGCCCACACTTAACTCCTTTAAGAGCCAATTAAGGGATTGGCTTAGGTTATTAAGTCAACAATGTCTCCATTAGAACCCACTGGAACAAAAAATTGCTCTGCTTTTATTTGTGAAACATATTGTTTCTTGTAATTTCATTGTATAAATATAAATGTGGGATTTTGACTTTGTTGATTTTTAGGTTGGTTTTAACAGCTGTCAGAGGGACTACAGATGAAAATGAGCTTATATTGTAGTTCTCCTATTTTCCCCTCTGTGCACCACCCAGGTCTGTTTACCAGTTTCGGGACCCGACCAAAACCTGTAATCAGTTTCATTTTGTTTATGAGTGACTGTCGCTAGTCTTATGTGATATGATTATGTAAGCAGCACCTGTGTGGGTGTAAGAATCCATAGCACTTATTTTATCTGCAGTACAGTGTTGATTCATGTGCACTGTCCTTTGACAATTTGAAATGTGGACCTCTACAAAGGTCTGAAAATCAGCCATTGTCCCCTTTTAGTCTGTCGTGACTGACAGACCTGACCACCAGGTCACGTCTGCATATGCGCAGTTAATAGTAGCCACCCCATTGTTGCCAACATCCATTCTCACTGTACTTAGTGACGTTTCAGAAAAAAATTAATAAATCAGTATCAGCTAACATCTGGTGGTGATCACTAATTCTTTCCCGAGGTGAAAAAAATTGGCACCGATTGCAATTGGCGCACTCCTAGTTATGTGTTTGTTGAGGTGCTGGTTTAATCATTGGCTTAATGACACAAACTGCTGAAATAAGAAGTGGATAAGAAACAAAATCACAAAGACAATGTCCTTGTTTTTTCTCTTTAAGGCGGCCAATCACCAAAAACAATTTCAGAGAGTACAGGCTACTGGGGAAAGGAGGCTTTGGAGAGGTAAGGCTTGTTAAAGTTGATCCCTTCACTACCATACAGGTCTAAAAGGGGAAATTCTAATTTTACATGTCACAATCACTTTTGGACAGATTTGCCTTTCCTGCTACAGTTTCTGATAATTGTTGTTTCTACCACATAAATCTCTTCATAGTATTTCCATTTCAACCTGTAGGTTTGGGCTTGTCAGGTACGAGCCACAGGAATGATGTATGCCTGCAAGAAGCTAGAAAAGACTCACATAAAGAAATGGCAAGGAGAACACATGGCACTCAACGAAAAGGAGCTACTAGAGGAGGTGGACAGCCGATTTGTGGTGAGATTACAACCATGCTTGGACACTGGTTTCTGTGGATTGCTTTTAAACAATGAGAAAATGTTTTGCCTTCATCCCAGAACAAGTATGAACATCATATGTACAATGCTTTTCATATGAGGCAGTGCGAAGCAAACGGTTCAACAAAAAGAACAGAACACAACCACAGATGTAAACCCAGCAATTCTAATAGTCAAGGATGAAAGAAAAAAACATTAGCCTTCCTCAATAGCTGCACTTCCATTGACCATATTATTTTGCGATTTGACTATATACTATATGCTGTAGGCCGACGTTTTCAGACAAATACAATCTTCCAAAAATAATTTCTGTTTAGGTACAATGTCATCTCTCATTCATAAACATAGTTACTGCATTTGTCTTAATTTAACAGTAAAAAGAACAACAAACATCTAACGGCACACAGTTTTTTGAGGCCCAAAAGTGCTTTAAACTGAACAATTCTGACTCTCTTGACAAAACTTTTTATAGGCCTGCCCTAAAATATGAAAAAGTAAATAGAGTTCATATTGTGGTGTGCAACTTTAGACATTTTAATTGATGAAAACTTTGAATCGTTGCCATAATTTCTTCATGGATTTGAATTGGGAGTCACAGTGAGTCTGGGGAATGAATACTGTTAAAACTCATACACTTAACTGTCTTTACCGTTATAACACATTTGTACACTCCTTGTTAACATGTATGCACATTCAACTTCTCTCTCATACATCTCCCATTTTCTCTGCAGGTCAATCTTGCATATGCTTATGAGACCAAACACAATCTCTGCATGGTTTTAACCATGATGAGCGGTGGTGACCTGAGGTTTCACATCCACAATATGTCAAAGAACGGCTTAGCCATGGATAGAGTTTATTTCTATGCCGCAGAAGTCTGCTGTGGTTTAATTCACCTCCACCAGAAGTCGATAGTTTACAGGTGAGCGTGTTTCCACGTGGATCTGAACACATCACTGCAGCATGATCTGCTTCATATGCTGTGATTTTATGTTCCAGAGACCTCAAACCTGAAAACATTCTCCTGGATGACAACGGTATGTCTGGCCACACCAAGTGCCTGTTTGTTTTTCTCATGAGGGTGCAGTAGTTAGCTTGAAGTCTACTAAAATAACTTTTAACAAGTCACATACCAGGGTTGTTATTAGCAGCTATTTTTAGCTTTTGCATCAGATTTAAAACAGTAGTAGTTCTGTCAGACTGCATGAATTCTTCACATGAAACCTCAAGAACTCAATAAGGAAACAGTTTTAATGGTATTTTGACAAGCCTTCAAACAAAGTCTAAAGAGGAAGTTAAACATTGTGGGAAACAGGTGAAGTATCACCTACACACACACAAGGTGATACTTCACCTTGTGTGTGTGTGTCTATATATATATATATATATATATATATATATAAATATATATAAAAGACTCCATCTTTTCTGGGTCACATGAGGCCTGTCTGTCTCACTTTGGTTAAAAACATAGACCAAGTGAGATGATGGGCAGTTGTAAAATTAGCTCCAAGAACAGGTTCTGCAGGTTCTGAAGAATGAGGAAAGGGAAAGTGCGTCAGTGCAGGAAAACTGAAAAGAGTATTAAACCTGTTGAGTGGATTTCTCTTTGTTTTTGTGCCAATAAGGACACATCCGTATCTCTGACCTGGGCTTGGCAGTGAAGCTGGAGGACGGGGATCTGGTGCATGGCAGGGTCGGCACATTATACTACATGGGTATGTATTATTCCTACTGAACAGAAGTCTCAATAAATCCACAAATGTTGCTCTTAAAGTGTGGTGGGCATTTGTGTTCAGCCCACTGAGTCACTACTTTGTGGGGACAATTGCTGCAAGTCAAATAACTCTAGCTCTAGTGTCTGTGATCAGTTTTCAAGACGTCAAAAAAGAATCCAGACTTAGAAAACCTTGTGCATGCACACCAGAAAGCAGTTTGACCATCACAGATCACAGGCTCACTAATGATTTGTATACCAGGTTTCACCACATGTTCTTCACTCTACATGCTCACATTCAACCATGAATAGTCAATGAAAAGTACTTCATGAATAGAGCTGGATGTTATGGCTTGAAATCTGTATCATGATATATTGAGCATAGCGATAAATGGACAACAACACTAAACCTCCACCGACCCCTGAAAATGAACCTGACAGGCCAGCATAAACACTTCACAACCAGGTGTATCGATGGTTTGATCTCCCTGAACCTGTTTTCCGCAATATTTTTATTGCCACTTTAAGAGACATTAAAACTACAGTGTCTCCAAATAAGAAAAGAAAATGTGTATGTTTTAGTTCTTAAGAGTTAACCCTAACCCTGTTTGCTACCTCTTCCCTACGCTGCTTTGGGCCAGGATTAAGGAATCAAGTAGTGAGCCAGCACATTGTGCCACTGAATATGTCAGTCACACAGAGGCATGTAAGACTTGCACATTAATAGCCAGGAAATCTTGATGATCCCTGAAAGGGCATTCCTTCTCTTTCTATTATTCTGTTTAATGCTGTGTAGAAGATATTCTCCTCCATAACTGTTCTCTCCTTACAGCACCTGAAGTGATCTGCAAAGAGGAATATAACACGAGTCCTGACTGGTGGGGCCTCGGCTGCCTGATTTATGAAATGATTGCGGGGAAGTCTCCCTTCAGGGAGCGAGGCGAGCGCCCCAAATCCTCGGAAATGGAGAAAAGGATCAAATCAAAACCTGTGGAATACAATGAGAAGTTCAGCAAGGACGCCATAGACATCTGCAACAGCGTGAGTTTCACTGCCCAACGCTCATCTAACGTAGATAATGCAACCTTAGAGATGTAGAGCTTTTCCTGCTGTTATCTATAGCGCGCATCATGATGGGCTCAAGACTATCATCCAAACTATAAACTTTGTTTTTAGCTGCTGAACAGGGATCCAAAACACAGACTGGGCTGCCGAGGATCAGGAGGGAAAGAAGTGAAGTCTCATCCCTTCTTCCAACAAATCAACTTCCGGATGCTGGAAGCAGGACTGGTGGAGCCTTCTTTCAAACCAGATGTAAGCCCAATATTTATTTTCCTAACTCTACAGTGGTGTGAAAAAGTGTTCACTCTCTTTCTGATTTCCTTTTTGCATTTTTTCCACACTTAAGTGTTTTTTTCATACGGAGGCCCCCAAGGGACATGAGGGGAATTTGTCTTGGCATTACCTAGCAAAAGTCTATCATTCCATCACAATAGTTTTTGCGTTCTCTCACAGTAATATATGCTAGTCAGTTCATGCAGCATCTTGAATACTGAACGTCTTTCTTCTGCAATATAAGATTTTCTTAAGGTTCTTCCATGTATGTTAATGTCTCTTTTGTGAGATACCGGAAGTTTTACGTTTTCTAAAGATATAAATGTGCCATAAACTTATGTACAAAATGCAAAAGTAAAGCAGGTCAAACATGGGCTTTCCATGTCTTTCCATTCCTTCTAAGACATAAACAGAAAAGACAGAAGGGAAAAAAGAAAGAAAAGATACATCCAAACTGGACTATTTTTGAGTTATTTTCACAGGCTAATTAAGTCATGTTACAGTTTTGATTGGTTCTTTTTCTTGTTGGCAGCATTAATGGTTAATAAAGGGCTGTTTTCATGTACAGTTCCATGTCAACCTTACACACATGAACACAGTTAACAGATCAATTTCTAATCAAAATCTAATCAGTAAATAAATACAAGTATGTTGTTTTCATCACCTTCAGCCCAGACTGGTGTACTGCGATGACGTGCAGGATATCGAGGAGTTCTCCGCACTGAGGGGAGTCGTTCTGAACCAGTCAGACGGCGAGTTCTACGCCACATTCAACACGGGAAGCGTTCCGAGGAGCTGGCAAAATGAAGTGATTATACTCACAGCTTACATTAGCGTCTGATCGTGTACAGCTAAAACCAGCGTTAATCCGTTTTTGCTCCTAGCTCATAGATACGGGATGCTTCGAAGAACTGAACATTTTTGGCCCAATGGGATCTCGACCTCCAGACCTGGACTGGTCCCTGGCCCCTAAGAGCCCCAAAGCCAAGCAGGGCCTATTTCGTCGCATGTTCCGCAGACATGAAAGAGTAAGTCCGGCCTTTGAAAGTGTGAACGAGTATCGTGACGGCAAAAGTTTCATATAATCGTTTCCTCTAACAGCACCACTCAGATCCAGCAGATGATGGTAAACATTGCCAGCCCAATGGAGAGGTCAGCTCAACTCTCTAAGACCAACACGCGCCCGAGCCACGTCCTCCCATCTCTAAAACAGTTTGTGTTTGTACAGCCGCAGCAGTGTAGCATTTATAAAATACTCATCTTTAAATAAACTGGGTTTTTTTTATTCAAACTGCTTTCTTTTGCTTTACTCAGACTGAAAAAAATTTGCATTTATTTTAACAAATATTCTCACCGTCGCTGAAAACCAGTTCACTCATTTCTTTTCCTCATCCAAAGGAAACAAAACAAGTCGGCTATACCGACATAAGATATAGTCTGAAAAATGTTCCTTTTTCTTGTTTTGCTTTGAGAAGTCAAAATGATTTGAGAGTAAAAATGGCTGCTTTTGCAGGATCCAGTACACTAGCTAATCAACGTTGGAGTCAGTTTCCTCCCCTCTTTGGTAGACCTTTCAACAGTGTTGCTCAGCATCAACTAAATACAGAAAATAAACAATCAGGAAAAAGTAAAAACGAGAGGAAATCACAGCTAGTGATTTCATCTCTGAAATGACTAATTCATGAAACTAAGTTTATCAGCTAGATTTGTAAAGACTGCTCAGTCTTGCTTAAAGCAATTTAAAGCCCAGTTGGTTACTGAGATTTACATTTTCCTTTCCTCATGTTCGCATCGCTATAAATTACTACCATATTCTCAGATCAATCAGTAGGAACTAATTAAAGCAAGCAACGCTTTCCAAAGCAAACTTCTCATGATTACAGGAAGTATTTTTGTTTTCTTAGAAAGAAATATTTTTCTTACTGCCATAAAAATGCTGAAATTATTTTTAGCCTGGCATGCCATTCTTTGCTCCACACCTATAAATAACTGGCTCACGGAATCGTTTTTAGAAACGGAGGCCAATTATCACGAGTCACGTGATTTCAGGTTTAATGCAAGACTTCATCAAAAATGTCTGCAATACAAAAGCAGCAACAACTTCTCTTACCTATTATTTTGAAGAATGGGAATTCGAGGAGGCTGAAACCTTCAGCTAAGCCACTGCTACTTTATTCCTTCACTAAATTATCGCGTTTTATTTAACTTCACTACTCTGTATGGGTTTTCACAAACTGAACTGGATTTTTCCAGCAGAATTTCAACAAGTGTTCCAATTAGTTGGGAAAGGTGACGTCAATTTCCTGTGCAGACTACTGAATTAACCGTTTCAGTAGTCTGCCTGTTTGTGGAGACAGTCAACAAAGCCGTTCTGTTCATGTTGGCCACGCTTCCAAATACTGACTTGGTGTCCCTCGTGTTTGCCTCGGTACTTCTCAGCATGCTGCCTGCTTGATCTGCACCGCATTATCCTTCAAATCAAGACAGTTCACACAAATGAACAGCTTTTTTCCATTAAACACACATTTATTTTTTAATCCAAAGTATAAAACAGTAAATAACAAAAACACAGAAAACGCTATGGATTAAGGACCAGACTCTCTTCCCAGAAGGACTGTAAAAGGATCGACTGTTGGGTGGAACGTATGGCAGATCAGGCTCCATTATGATGATGTGTCAGAGCACCAGCGATCAGTTTATTCTGATGGCACATCTCAGAAGGGGATGGTTTATGCCACCAAGCCTTAATAATCATGACTGTGGTTGTAGCTCGTGGATCTAAAGAGGGTAAATTATTTACCTATGCTCCGTTTAGCATTGTTTAGATGTCTGATGGTGGAACGGCTTATGAACTGTTCTACATTTATCCCTCCCATGGCGGGCTGCGGCGTCCGTCCACCTCCGTCTCAACGTGGTACAGCATATCCGCCAGCGTGTGCTCGATCACTGCACCCCAACCCATGTCACTCATCTGAGAGAGTGAAAGGAAATACATTCCAACATGAGCAATCAGCAGGTGTGGAGTTAGTTAGGTCAGATTGGTAAAAAGTAGTAAGTACATAAGTGAAAAGCTCTCACCGGTTGGTATTTAATGTCCTTAGGTGGGTATTTGAATTGAGGCCCAAAGTTGACAGAAACCTGTGAAGAAGAGAAAGTAAAGTTTACTAATCTGGTTGTTTAAGGACAGAAATACGTGTCCTGATCCTGTACTGACCGTACAGCTCTTGTACAAGGAGATTGCAGGAAAGTAGATGCCTTCAAAGAGGTTCTCAAAGGCAACTCCTTGATTTACACCGTTTTTATAGAACAACATCTGAAATACAACACTCCAGAGTCAACACCAGCAACTTCTCTAACTTTATTTGCTCAAAGATGCCTTTGAGCATGTTTGCCTTTGAGTCTCCTCACCCTGCTGGGATTCACCGACTTCAGGCTTTTCTCCGCTTTGTCTACATAGTCCTTCTCCTCAAAGTACAGGTAGCTCTTGAATTTAATAAGCGCCTGGAGAGAGTCATGAAAACAACCATCAATCAGAGCAGCTGGTATGAACCAATCGACAGCAGAGACTCTAACCATTGTGAGGTGAGTTTTATGTATCAGGTGCTTACCTTGTCCTTGTATGTGTCTGGAAGAGCCTTTGCTGTCTCCGTTTCATCAGGCAGCTCTATGAAGAAGCCCAGTGTGTCCCCCTGACCGTAGCTTGAGGAGTAATGCTTCCCTATCGACTGGTGAAAGCGAGTCCCCTTCTTACTCCGCCAAGAGTAGCTGAACTTGTCATAACCCAGAGGAGCCTGAAGGTTGCCTGAAATTTGAGCATAAGAAAAGAGTTCATGAGTTCGATCTCTACTGAATCTCCAGACAAAAGGAACATGCTCCATACTCTACATGGTTAGCCTGGGCATTGCCTTTCTACGCAGTTCTGCTTGTTACCCATCTCCCTTCAGTGCTCCATCCAGAAATTCACCCACTGAGTTCAATTTCTCTGATTAGATTTAAACCAGATCAATCCGCGAACAGAAGGGGCCATTCAGTCAGAGTTGACCATGTTTCCAGGTACTGAGCAATTAAAGTCGGAGGAAAAGGAGAGCATAAGACATTTTATTGTTGGCAAAGATGTAATGTCCCTACCCCCAACGGAGTTGCTTACAGCGAACGCAATTTACAGTAAGTTTAATTGAGCTGGCACATTACATACATCACAGCCAAACATCAGTGATCGAGTAAAATCAGATTCAATCCCCGCCTCCAGCAAGTCGTCACTTCTTAATAGCCAAGGGTTTAGACCACAGACAGTGTCCTACAACTTCTAAATGTGTCTGTGCTTCAAGACACCTGAGTAAAATAATCAGATCATTAGCAGAACTCTGGAGAACTTGACTGCTTACTCAGGAGGTAATTCAGCCATTTGATTCAGGTCACTGAACCACTGACACATCTAAAAGCTGCAGGATACTGGCCCTTTAGGTCTGGAGTTGAATACTCCTGGTCTACTCCTGGTATGAAGCAAAGCATAGAACAAGAAGCTGGTTTTTACCAGGCTACTACATAGTAAATGTTGGTATAAAGTTTACAGTTCTGTGAGGGAATACTGACCAAGCGGTTGAGACCAGCCCAGTCTAGCTGCCGTCTCTGGGGGCATATCATCCACAGTCACTTCAAAGTACCAGGCTCCTTTCCTCACGCCGTGTGAAGCCCGGACCATGGAGTAGCCCTTTTCCCCCGTCACCGTCAGCCGGTCGTCTGAGATCTTCAGCTGAGGTGCTGCGACACATCGGGTGAAACGTTGGGTCATGATTCATAAACAGATCCTAGTCTTGGAAAATCTGGCGACGTTGTTGTACCTCTGTCATGTAAGGCCAGCAGCACCCTCTCGTACAGACAGGCCCGGTACAGATCACCAGGAATGGGTTTTCCAGCCCAGCAGTCCAGCTCCAGTTTCTCGGGGTCCGGAGCATGAGGGTCTGGCTCTGCCAGGATGTAGCGATAGCCATCTTTGTTGAATGGGTGTTCCAGTGGGTAACCATGAGGGGGCAGCCTCTGGGCTGAGAACAACGGGTCACTGTGTAACAAAGGGTCAAATGTGAGGAACAAACAGTGAGGCTGTTTCATCACGTTCTCACTCAGAGTTGTCCCGGATTTGTATTTACACGTCATACCTCCTGGTTCTCTTTGTTGCTCCTGCAGTCGTTCCCTCCTGCTGCTGCTGCTGTTGTTTACGTTTGGCCCCCCTTCCTTTTCCAGGGCCAGGGGCCAGAGCACCTTTAAAAGCACAAGAAAGTTAAAAAGTGCAATCAAAAAAAGATGTACCCAAACAAGAGCATGAGCATTCAGCAGCAAGGGCAGCATACACTCAGCTGACAGGGGACCACAGAACACACAAACAGGTTGAAGCTGTGGCTGCTCCATTTAAGCCTCCATTAATTAGTCCCTTCAGCATTTTGCAATAGTTTTTTTTTTTTTTTGCAATCAAAACCACTGATTTTGTGGCACCACTTCAGAAATATTTGCAAGAAATTTCACTATTGTTTACTTATTAAACTACTTCCAAAATCTACCTAAAAATTATGACAAAACAAATAAGCAGACAGACTGGACACAAACATTTTTATTATTTAAAAACCTTAAATAGCTAGACTTTTCTTACTCGCAGTACCAATCACGGACTACAACCCGACATAAAATAGGGCTGAGGCAGCAGGGTTATAGAAGTAAGAAACACTGTCACTTTGCAGGTGAGAGTTAGTCACTTAAACCAAATGTTTTTCATTCATTTTGCTGAAACTTTTGCATTGAACTCACATTTGTGTGACAAAAATGAGGGGGGCTTTTGATTTTGAATGAATTTCCAAGGAAGAACTGGAGGGACTACTTGAGCCATTTTACTTCCACATTTATACTGGCAGCTTTTAATACATGCCACATATCCAAGAATTATATAAATAAATAGTAAATTTACTATTTATTTATTAACTTAATCACCTTTAATAACTAGAATAGTGCTATGATTAAGTTTTTGAAGTATAGACCTCTAGATATCCATGTAAAAAAAAAAATATATATATATATATATATATATATATATATATATATATATTTATTTATTGTTTGTGCAAGTTAGACCTGATCTCAAATAAGAACCCAAAGATGATGAAAGGATTTTTTTTTATCAAATGCTTTTAAAAACAATCTATAAGAGCAATAAAAGACATACTGGTAGTGTCAGTGCAATTTTTCTTTTTATAACTTGGAAATATCCATTTATTACATTGGTGTGAAACAATGTCTACCACTTCAATTGTCATCATAAAACGACTAAAATACATAGATTTTGTGTCCTGTTCACATCTGGAATAGAAGAATATTTGCCATTGTTTTTAACTCTTTCCCATCAGCCATCAGTGATCATTCTTAGCTGATATCCAAGGACGCCCAGCTCCTCATTGCTAAGTCAGATTACATCAGTCAAACAGCTGCAGACAGACCTCAGACCACAGTCTCTGAGCGTTTCTGGAATAATAGTGAGCGCTCAACCAGCAGCAGTCTGAGCTGCTCTGTGTAGGTTCATAACACACAAAGTCGAATCGTCTGAAAAACGGTTTGTAGTGAAACAACAGGAGGTGAATACGTCAGACTGCCAGTGAACACATGAACACAAAGGCAAAGCAGGTTATTTGGCCAACATGGGTGAAAGACCAGGAACATAACAGCAGGAATTAACGTCACCTAACTTTCTGGGGGCCTACTGTTTTAATTTTCAATGCTTTGTACCAAGATGATTGTTGTTTTGTTGGTTTTTTTTATATATATATACATTACCTACAGGATATTTGAAAGTACAGATGCAATGACCCACTTTTTTCCACTTCCGATATCTTCAGATATCTGAGGTTTTGTATCGGCCGATACCAATCAGATTGCTGCTGAATTGACCTAAAACAATTTTTTTTTAACAGACATAAATGTACTGAATTACAAATTTATTTGATAACTCCGCACCAGTACAGCTCACTTAAATAAACCCATAGCGTCACAAGCTTGGTCAACCATGGAAAATCATCTTTAATTTGTTCAGTCAGTGGGATTAGGAGTAGAACAGCCGATGTGAAATAAATGAGAAGGAAAGTGAAACTGACAGAAACAATGGTTTGACTACCTTGATCAAACATGTTCAGTATAAACTTTAACAAACCTTCTTTCAAATAGTTCAGAAAGTGCAGTTAGTAATTCTAAATATAACGTAAAATAAATGAAACAGCTTGACATCACTCAGAACACAAAGTACAGATTAGATTGAATAGATCTGCTCTTTTGGATCGGGAACGTCGTCACCAATACCCGATCTGGAATTTTTTCAATATCTAGATAGATACAGACATCAATATCAGATCAGTGCAGCTCTATTTGAAAGTGCTTAAAATAATAAAATATGAGAATCAGTAACAACTATACAAACTCAATAAAATAGATATAAATATAAATGAAACCATTTATATTATATGACTACTACCCATCACTTGTCCTAATAACATGTAAAGTCCTCAGACCCAGAGAACTATTTGAGGAACAGGACTCATTCAAGGAGGAAAAAATGAGCTTTTTCTACCTCCGTTTAAAGAGAGGGAGGATGATGAGGCTAATTAGCATAAGGGAAGGCCAACAGCAACTAAAAAATGGCACTCTGCTCTCAGGTAGACTTCACCCTGGAGGCAGACTGTCATTTCACACAGGAAGCTTCTAAAGGACGTCAGAGCCTGTTAGCAGCAAGCCAGACATGTGGAAGCTACAGCGAATTGCAAAAGAAGTCATACCCCTGAAACCTTTTCTGATTTTGTCACATAACCACCAATATGTATTATTTTTATTGGGGTTTTATGTGACAGGCCAACACAAAGAGGTCCATAAATGTTACTGTGGGGAAAAAAAACATGATTTTCTTTTTCTTTTTTTTTTACCAATAAAAACATGGAAAATGTGACTTGATGAATTTGTATTCAGAACCATTAAGTCTGAATATGATGCTATATAGAACCAAACATTGATGCATTTCTTTTGAATCACATTTATCACAAAAAATCTTTGTTAAACATCCTTACACATACATTCTATTTCTCTATAGAAGTTGCAAAACACACTATTAGTTGTGCTTTTCTTTTTATTGCCATCTTCATCTTGTGGTCTTCTTACAACATTCCTTTCTACTCTCATTAATGAATAAACTATAAAATCTATCAATAAACTATAATATCCATTATTACTTCCATAAACAGAAAGTTTTGTTTTCTCATCTGACCAGAGCTTCTTCTTCCACTTGTTCCTTGTATCCATTACAAGGCTGGTGGAAAAATCACTAACTATACCTTATGGTTTTGTAAAGGTAAATTCAAAACGTTCATATTTGAATTTGTGGAAAAAAAATTTTTTAAATTAAAACCATAAATCATTTGTGCTTCCACATAATTATCCACTAGTTTGTGTTGGTCTGTCACAGAAAATCCCAATAAAACATTGAAATTTGTTGTTGCGACATGGAATATGTGGTACGAATACTTATGCAAGGCACTGTATGTTCAATGGTTTGGCGGTTGCTGCACAGAGCCGATGCAAAAAATGAAATAAAAAAAAAGCAGACAGGGAGGTTACATCAGCACATGGATGAAGTTGCCCACAAGATGCTTATTAGGAATCATGTTTTGGTTTGAGATAGCAGAGTAAAGGGATTTGAGGGATTGTGCTGGAGGAGAGGGATCGAGGGGGGACTAAAACCTCAGAGCCAACTTCTATCCAGCAGATTACAAGACACACAAACACACTGAGAAGCTCCAGGTGTCAAAATGTAACATATTCACCTGAGAAAGAAGATCCACCTGGAAAACAATGCACACAAACACTCCGGTCATCATTTCTGGACACTGCCTGCATTCAGGCTTGGCTTTTTTTTGTTTGTTTTTGGTTTTTGTTTTTAACAAGTAACCTGATTATTTTTGCTGTTTGTGAACAAAATCCAAACTCCTTAAAGCAATCAATTATTGTCAGTTTTAAGTAAATGTGTAGGTTGTGTGAAAATAAAGATGACAAAGAATAGAATTTCTTTTTGGACATGTGATTTTAGCATAAATATAAGGTCAGTAGTCAAATACTTCCACATATGCATATTATATATTTTCAGCAAGCAGTTTAGATAATAGCTAGTTATTCTTTAAATATAATAACCAACAGCAAATCCTTGTATAGATTTAACAACTCAGTGTTTCATGAGCATAACATAAATTCTGGGTTGGTTTATTACTTTGCTTCTAACATTCTTGAAAACTACTCATTTTGAAGAGATCAATAGTTTCTTCAATGAGTGGTTTATTTCTTTTGTTATGTGTAATTGTCAATAAATAGTATCTGCACCAAGATAGTGATTCCATTCAGGTCTGGTATGAATGTCTGTTCTGAATATCTAAACAGTAACAGGACAGAACAACTCAAGGTGGAACAAAAACATTTGCTGCCTTCGTTTGCATAAGTTTAACCGTCTGTAGGCATGTATGAATACATGAAAACATTCTCAAACACTATGCTTCTTCTAGTAAAGGATGGCTCAAAAAACAAGCTGATCTATGACAGTTTCTTTATTTAACTCTTACCATTGAGCCCACCGGCTGCTGGGGTTCCAGTGGTCTGTTTCTGAGTGTCATATGAGGGTCCTATGCTTCCCAGGTCCTAAGCAGAAAAGAACACAAACCTTCACAAAACATTCAGATTGAGTTGAAACATGCTGTGTGTGTTTACATACTTAGCAGTAATTACCTGATCTAAAAGGCCAAACTTGGGGTACTCCTCCTCCGGATCCTTACTGCCGGGGTCAGGGTGTTCTTTCACAAGGAACACATCTCGCTCTTTGCTCTAGAAAATTAACAAAACAATACAACAATAATGGTATGCTTATTTGATGAATCCTGGAACTCAGAATGAAAAGAACCCCGGTGTGTATGGGGAGAGGGACGAGTGTATTCAAAGCGACCACTGGTCTCCAGGTACACTCTACGTTACCATTGTCTTCACTATGTTGTTGGGCCAGGTGAGCTTCCCCGGTCTCTGACGGGTCGTCATGCATTCCCAGTGCTTATCAATAAATGGAATGATATCCTGCAAAAAAAAAAAACATGGAGGAATGTGAATGAAGAAAATAATTCTCACTCAGCATGTTTTTATTTTTTGATTGTAAAGAGCAGATTAGTGGGCAATAATAATAAGGAGCTGAATGGGGGTGTTACAGGGGAAGGGAGGCAGAAGTTCTAATGATGCTAGGTCCAACTAGGTGTTTTCCACATCTTAGTGGTTGCCATGGAGATGAAATGATTTCTCAAACATGCATAAAATAATCAAGGTCACACTCCAGGTATATTTTTGATGAAGGAATAATGTAGCTCAAAAAAGTTGATTTTACACAATATCACCCCTTTAAAATGTTTTAACATGTTGAAATCTATATAATTAATTAAAATTAACATGTGGCCCTAGTTTTAGTGAATCTCTTCGTATTTGACATAATAATCAAAATTGTAATTGGAAAAAAAAAACAGTGAGTTTGAGTTACACATTAAAATCCTTTCTTTATGACCACCCAAGGTCACCAGCACCTTAAAAAGATCCACTCCCACCTTATCTTTGGAGAACATGGTCTTAGGATGCTCATCTTGTGTTCTGGACCTCCATGTGAGGTTCGCCAAAGCTGTGAGGCACATTTCCTTCAAGTCTAACAAAACACACAGTGGAATAATTAACATACTAAAAAGGAACGAACCTCGATAGTCGGGTTTCAGCACCCAGAATACCTACTGGCTTGTTTCCTGAGGAAGTATGTGTTGCCGCTGTGATGGCAGACATTGCAGTGAAACACGTAATTGGTCATGAAGGGAAGACATGTCCTGTGGTGGAAACAGGCAGTTAACAGCTGCATGTGCATCAAACAGAAGCCAACATCTATATTCTGAACAAAACATACGCGGTTTCGATCCCAAACGTTTCCGCTGTGAACCACTTCATGCACAAGGCGCATTGCAGCTCCACCTCCCCGAGCTGCCGCCCGCTCTCCTCATCCCCGGATCCTGTCAGAGCATCGGCAGCTTCTGAGCCATCGCCAGCAGCTTCCTGATGAAAACACCGCCACACAGTCATAAAAACTAAACATCACCCATAAATAGCATGCACTGTTAGGTAGGGAAGCATTCTTTAAATATAACTTCTGACCAAAGCAGGAAGTTGTTAATTTTGCCACTAAGTTCCTTGTTGGAGAACAGCAGGATGTGCAGTAAGTACTGAAATATTCAACAGTAGTGGCACTACTACTGGCAAGAAGTAGTGCCATTCTTTGAAATGCTTTCAAAGAATGGCACTACCCTCTGTTGACAGCTAAATGCAAGAAACATTTACATGCCGTTTGTTTGATTACATAAAGACACCAGCAAACTTTACATTTGTGCTTTAAGAGCTCACACTTTCTAACTACACAAGATGTATTAAGATAAACAGCATGTTAAATGAGACTGAAAATAATTTAAAAAGTAAATGTTAATCTCAAACATATTAATACCAAAATGAAAATATTACCATCCCCTCTTTGCCACTTGATGACTCTGTATCCATACTGGGAGGCTGTTCCCCAAAGGAGGCATCCCTGAAATTCAGAAGAGAGACGAAAACATTTAAACATTTAGTTCTGCATTTTAGGCTTTTTTTTTTTTTTTTTTAGCAAAAAACAGTATGAGAGTCACTACCTATTCTGTCGAACCGTCTTGTTTTTCACCCATAACAAAGCTATTCTCACTTTCTCACTAAAGGCATTCTGTTCTGCAACCATTTAAGCTACTTCAGTCGGTATTCGCATGCAAAATGGAGCTTATGCAGCCAAACTTGCGGTAAATTAATACTTAGTACTATAAATGTACTAATTTAAAACTTGATTTTAGGGTGTTTAGAGAACGTTGTTAGCTATAATTTGAATGAATATTATTGAATGAGTATGAAATTCAAGTGAACAAATATAAACTGTCACGCTTTAATTTGCAGAGTTCGCATGCATAGTGCCAAGCGAAATGATATTTAACCGTCAGTAAATAAGGTGTAGGTACGTTTTGTGGTTTTAAAAAATAGCTTTGTTTTCATTTTACTCGTGGCAGTTCGTGTGCACATCATTTGTTAGCTAGCTATTCTGCTAACGGTCTTCCTCCTGAAAACGCGCCTTACATGTCTGCGAAACTTTAATATGTCAGCTGAATTACTATGATAACTTCTGTAATTTTCGGGAAAGATGGACACAAAACAGACATACCCGACAGCCAAGTCCTTTTCTGCTGCAGCTACGGTACCCGCTTGCAATTCAGACGCCATGTTTAGAAATCAATGAAAACAAAAAAGTATCGCGGGAGTGCGACTTCCGCTTTTTCTTTTTGATGAAAGCAATAGCGACACAGCAGGTTACAAAAAGAACTACAATTGAAGTCAGTAGAGAGTGTTCTAAAACTTACATTTATTTGTTGTAAATTATAATCAAAACCGTGCAGACTTTGAAAGAGAGATGCTTTTTTTCCATAGTATCCAAGTTTGATTAAATTATTTTTTTATTTGAAATTTATGTCGATATGTAACATATCATTTCAAGTACATTGAAATTTGTGGTTATAAAGCAATAAAATATGTTTCCACATTGAAACAAAAAACTTTTTAACCCAATATATATAATTTTAATGAAAAGGGTGGTCTGAGGTACCAAAACTGTTATTTCCCTTTTATCGCTTTTTTCATTAATATTGGAAAAGGAACACAAATGCTCAGCACGGTGTCACTCTTTACTTTTATCAGATTTTGTGACATTCGTAACGAGTAAAGACTGTCTTTTTTGTGTCTGCTAAAAATCAATCATGTGAGGAGAAGTCCTTGTCTATCATAATGGACTCTCCACTTTCACAGTTTCTAAAGATGTTTGATCCAATGACTCTGACATTTCATTTTTATTCGACCAAATGAAATGATCTACCTCGTCACCCTCCCTGCAGTGTTATTTAAAAAGGTTTTTCCTGCTCTGTATTTTTGGAATTTGCGGCATGTCACTTTTAACACACATGGACCCAAGTTCTTTTAAGCAAGCAGTTGTTGAGCCATTCAGATTCTACACAGCGTAAAAATTACAGGCCTTTCTCCAAGATCCCATTTATATCAAAACTTATCTAAAAAATAGTGGAAGAACAGTTAATTGTTTATACAGAAAAACATAAATTTAGTCTGGCTTTTGTAAACACTCCACAGACACTGCTCTACTCAAAGTTTCTAGTGACAGTGTCAGCTGACTCTGGAGCAGCCACTATAGTGGTTCTCCTGGATCTTACACACATTTTTGTCACTGTAGATCACAGTATTTCAGAGATGTGGTCCATCATGTCTGGCTCCAGAGCAGCATAGCTCCTACCTTGCAGAACATCAAGTGTTTTTGCAACCCAGACTGCATCTGACTCCCAGAGCCTCCTATGTGGGACACCACAGGGCTGAGTCTTAGGACCTATTCTCTTTTTTCCTCGCCAAGGCAAAAATAATCAGGCAGTTTTCTAATGTGTCATCTTTTCCATGCAGATGATATCCAGCTCCACTACTGAATATTCAATGTTGTAATTAACTGTTTCCATTACAGTGGTAGTTACTTGCAGGTGAGCTCTTATCAGACCTTAACTAATTAATGTCCCAGAGAACAGAATTCAGAATATTACTTCACAGACTTGTCGTCACAATGGTTCTCTCTCGTTACGCTCGTTCACCCCTTCCTTTAATTGCTTTCCACTAAAGAGTAACAGGAAACAAGGCTTTTTGTGGATGTAGGACCACCTCACACCACTTTCAGTTATTAAGATCTTTGCAGGGTTGTTCACTCACCAGCATGAATGCAACAAGCACAATAGCAAGTGTGCCAGCAGAGTTTGGACAAAGAAGCACTGGAATGCTGAAAACCTCCCCTGGTGTTGTCTTAAACGCCCTCAAGTGATTAAGGAGATAATGGCGGTGTGCTCTCCTCTTCTTCCCTCTTCTAGGGAAGACACATCTGTGACATTTGGATGAAGATGTGACTGTCACACTGTAAATTAAACCACATGTTTATTAATCAGCACATCATGCAATGATTTTTGAGAACATTTCCAGATTGTGGAAAGAGATCATCTGAAAAGGGATGTTGTGCATTTGTGTTCAACTCCTTTCCAACACTTCCAGCTGTAAGTCTTTGGAATATGCCTCTGCTGGATTTGCAAATGACATTTTTGCTCACTCACTTTTGCAAACTTACTCAAGCTCATTTAGACCGGAAGCAGAGACACAGAGCAAGTGATTTCAGGTGTTTTCACAGATTCTCAGGTCTAGATTTTGACCGTTTAAGCACATGAAAATAACTTGACATAAATAATTTCATTAACCTGAGAACTGCCTTAATTCTCTGTGGCATAGATTCAACATGGTGTCTCAGTTATATCAAATCAATCGCAAAATTTAAATAATGCAGGTTGGGAACACTAAATGCATGATTGTGAAACACTTTGTTAATCATTTCTTCTTTTTGTTCTGAGTCTATCCCTGACTCTCTTGTACTGAGAGATAAAGCCCAGGGTCAGAGAAGGTCAAGCCAACTGTAGACATCTGCTAATTGTCCTGGTGGGCCGGCCTGTCCCAGTCCAACAATACCAGCCGCTCTGTAGATGTCGGTAGCTGGGAGCGATGTGGCAGCTGTCACATTCAGGAACATTTACTCCCGTCCTGCCTCCCCCTCAGTGACCCTTACCTCCTCTCCCCTGCTGTAATCTGAATCCCCCCCATGATGCCGAGAGCTGCAGCCATTAAAGTTATTAGGAAACTATCAGCAGTAATGTGGGCTAAAAGGTGAGGCAGTCAGGATTAATTATAAAGGTAATGGAGATGTTCAAAGCTTAGTGGGGAGTTTAAATATAAAAACATGAGCATAGGGACTTACAGAAGAATTCACACCCTTTACAGTTGCAATGTTTTGTGATTAATTGGGATTTTATGTGACAGACTAATACAAACTACTTTGTAGAAACTGCTTTGCACTAATACAAACACTATATATACAGGTCCTTCTCAAAAAATTAGCATATTGTGATAAAGTTAATTATTTTCCATAATGTAATGATAAAAATTAAACTGTCATATATTTTAGATTCATTGCACACCAACTGAAATATTTCTGGTCTTTTATTGTTTTAATACCAATGATTTTGGCATACAGCTCATGAAAACCCAAAATCCCTGTCTCAAAAAATTAGCATATTTCATCCGACCAATAAAAGAAATGTGTTTTAATACCAAAAAAGTTAACCTTCAAATAATTATGTTAAGTTATGCATTCAATACTTGGTCAGGAATCCTTTTGCAGCCTTCAATGCGGCGTGGAGGCAATCAGCCTGTGGCTCTGCTGAGGTGTTATGGAGGTCCAGTCACCTCTTCTCGTTTTGCAGCGTTTTCTGCCACACTTTTTCCTTCCCACTGAGGTGCCTTGATACAGCACTCTGGGAACAGTCTATGCGTTCAGAAATTTCTGTTTCTCACCCTCTTGCTTGAGGATGTCAGTGATGGCCTTCTGGACAGCAGTCAGGTCAGCAGTCTGACCCATGATTGCGGTTTTGAGTAATGAACCAGGCTGGGAGTTTTTAAAAACCTCGGGAATCTTTTGCAGGTGTTTAGAGTTACTTTGTTGATTCAGATGATGAGGTTAATTGCTCGTTCAGAGAAAATTTTCATGATATGCTAATTTTTTGAGACAGGGATTTTGGGTTTTCATGAGCTGTATGCCAAACTTATCAGTATTAAAACAATAAAAGACCAGAAATATTTCAGTTGGTGTGCAATGAATCTAAAATATATGACAGTTTAATTTTTATCATTACATTATGGAAAATAATGAACTTTATCACAATATCCTAATTTTTTGAGAAGGACCTGTATGTGTACATAATACTTGTTTTTCGATGCTTTAGCAGAAATCAAAAAAGTGTGAGATGCATTTATTTCTCTTCCGTTCCCATGGGACCAAAACTTTAGTGTGTCGCTGCAAGTACAGCTTTCAGCTCGGCTAGAAACACAAACTTATTTATTTGCTAAATGCCACAATAATAAGACAAAGAACATGTCGAGATTGATTTTTTTTTATGTCTTCAAGATCAGAAGAAGCTCAGTACTTGACCCAGTTCCACCGGATCTGTCAGGAGAAATTTTTTTAATCTCTAAAATGTTCTCAACAGTTTTCTGGCATTTAGCAAATAGAAAACAATTTTTGTAATTCTAAATAAACTAAAACAAGAGAAGTTTGGTCTGATTTAACTTCAGACAGTGACAAAAAGAGTATTTTTATTTGAAGCAAACCTCTCGTTTCAACTGTACAATCCCAATACAATGCACTAACATGAAGAAATGGGAAGAGGTTCAAACTTTGATCACTTTTGCACAAGGGATTGCAAGAGAGTTGGAATAATGAGATGTTCTGTCATAAACTTGTCTTTGCCCCTCCTTTCCCCCCAAACACACACACACACACGCACGCACGCACGCACGCGCGCGCACACACACGCCACACAATAACAGGACAAATGGTGCTTTTGGAAACTGTAACACAAAGACGAAGAGGTTCCAACTTTCCCCTCCACGGGTCTATAAATTAGCATCACAACGAGCCTTCACCCGTGAAAAAATCTCCTATTTGCAAACAATGACAAGTCCGAGTACAAAAAGTAACACGGAGGGAATGAAAGAGCGCACATTTTGACCAGATGCCGCACAATAATTAACAAGCTCAGGGGCCCCTCCGGATCCTCCTCATTTACATTGTGAAGGGCCAACACGGGGGTCCCACAAGGCCGGAGCGTGTCTGCAAAAGTTACGATTGTTCCTGTGAGCCGAATGGCCTCACTTAGAATAAAATGCACATCTGAAAGAGATGCCTATATATATATATATTGACTCACAAGGGGCCCGGGAGGCCCCAGAAGCAGACATGCAGCCAGTTACAGTCAAAGTACCACAGAGCCAAAGAACACCATTTTCAGTGGAGGATATCTTGAATCCGACTAAGTTTACCCGGAAATTAAACTCGACTGGGGAGGAATCAGCTGCAGGTGAAAAATCAGCTCAAATCTTATTTAGAATCTTTTCAAATTGTCGATGACTTTAACTTTTTTTCTCCTTTTTTCTTCTTTAGAAAATCATAATCCTAATGAGGGAGATGGAAAGACGGAGCACCGTACGGTGGGTAAAACAGAGTCACTACCCCGGCTCAAGGTGAAGAGTCGTCGGATCCGCACCGCCTTCACCCCGGAACAGCTGCGGGTTCTGGAGTTCAGCTTCCAGAGAAGCCACTACCTGTCGGTGCTGGAGCGTCACACCATCGCCGCGGCCCTCCGCCTGTCCGAGACTCAGGTCAAGATCTGGTTCCAGAACCGACGCACCAAGTGGAGGAAGGAGACCGTGACCCTGCGGGGAAAGGAGGAGGAAGAGGAGCAGCGCGGCTTCATCCCGGCGTTCCCGTCCCACCCTGCGGTCTGCGCGGCTCTAACCTGCGGGCCCCTGTACCAGCAAGGCCCCCGGCTCCAGCTGGTTCCTACGCTGCCTCTCATGCCCTACCCATACTGTTACACATGAAACGTAATAGGAACTCCAGCTTGAAATGGGCCAGAATCAGAAAACTCCTCCAGAACCTGCAGCAACGTTTGGAGGAATTTGTTGCCAGACTGTGACTGTCCAGAAAGTATTTCAATAGGAGAAATGTGACATGTTTTATACTTTATTTTTACTTTTTGATAAGAGTAAATGTTTTTTTTTCTTTAACTGATTTAATTTTATTTATTATTGCATTGATATTTTGTTAAGTAGAAGTTATAAGCAGCTTAATAAGACCCTCAAAGGTGTATCAGAATAATTTTATACTTTTGTGGACATAAAATATTTTCGTTTTGGTTTCACGTTTGTTTAATAAATTATCATAATGTGGAATCTCTTGTGGGTGTTTTTTTACACTTGAGGTCAGATTCTGTAAATTTAGAAATGTGGTAAAGATCAGAGTTATTATTTCCAGATAGGCTAAAAAATGGAAAAATGTTTGAACTACTTCATGCCGTTTCTTTACGTTACAAACAAGATGAACAAGAAATCTACTAAAAATGTGGTAAAAAAAAAAAAAAAAAAAAGAATGCCTGTTCATCAACTCCTACACATTGTTGGATCTTAACTAGTTTGTTTTTAATTCAGATTTTTTTTTTAAAGCTAATATAAAAGAAAAAAAAATCAAAAAGGGTTCTCCATTCATACAGATGTGTATTTCAGTTAATAAAGCAAAAATAAATAAATAAAATGATTTACTGTACTTCAAAAGTTGTTAATCTAGAAATCAATTTAAGCGACTACAAGAAAAAAAATAGCTGAGTAAAATTCGTGAATAATTTAAAAATAAACTGATACTTAGTGTCGTTTTGGGCAGACAAACTTATGTTTTTCTAAAATAAAATTCCTAAACCAAAAGCATGAATTTCAATTTGTGTCGTGTTGATTAAAAAATTACTAAAAAAAAAAAAAAGTGTCGAAGTCAAAATTTTGGTAAAGTTTGTTTTTCTGACCAGTACAGAGGTGCTGCAGCTGCGGTTCTGACCAGTAGACGGCGACATATAACACATTCATACGAGTAGCTGATCTTGGAAGTAACCATCTATGTCCAGCAAACATTTCCATGTTTTTACTCATCAAGTAATGTATTATTGCAAATGTGAAATGTCAGCATCATGGGAAAACAGAAAATATTTTTCAGAGTGAACTTTAAAGACTTTAACTGCATTGCTTGTTCAGATCCACACATATAGTTTTTACTGAGATGCTCAATTCTTGTCAAACTGATGAATTTGTTACTTTTTTATGTACAATAAAAAAAACAACATAAAATGAAACTCCACCACTGAATTTGGTCTTTTTGTAAAAAGTCTTTTTGACACACTTATCACAAACAGAAACAATCCTTCTGCGGCACATCTGCATGTAATTTGGCTCCCACTCTCCTCAGATGTCAGGCCATTTTTAACCCAGCAGCATATCCAGCAAAAACAGGGACAGAAACAAAGCACTGGTGCATTTTAAAGAACCATCTGGTGGCCTTAAAACCAATATTTCCATTTCCATTTCAGAAGCCAGCTAATTTTTCACTGAGTAAAGTTTGAGACCATTGTAGAATAAACATCATGGAGAGAGTAAATGGGGCATGTATCACATTTTTTAATAAGGAAGAAAAAATAAAATAACATCAGCAATAGTCCCTTCACCTCACAAATATGTACTTTGTGTTGATCTGTATCAAAAAATCCCAGATAAAATATATAATCATTTATTTTTGTGACTTGACATATATATGCAAAAGTTAAAAGTTAAGAGTTCTTTTTCACGGCAGTGTAAAAATTAATCATGAGATAAAATGCTGAGGGACCTTTAGATCCTGAAGAGGATGCTGGAGTCAAACCTAAATCCATCTACAGCAGAGATAATTATTACCAGATGGACAGGAAAGAAAACAGAGATAAAGAAGGCTTCTGATGTCCAGCTGGAAAATTAGTCCAGGCCTGAGTTTATTTTAGGTTTCTGTTTGATGATTTAGATAACTGGTACAATTTTGTAGCATCTGTTTACTGAGATCATTAGACTAAAGAAGAGCCTGCACTGCAAGCTAATGCTAAAGATACAGATGTGGAGCTTTTATCGCAGAAAAAGCAATTTGCGTTGTTCAGTTTTATTCAGTAATACTTTCCTAATGTTTTGTGAAATTAAATGTTTTCATTAACTCATAAATGGGAATGACTTTGGACAGGAAGGGTCTCCTGTAGTGGTCTGTATTACAGCAGTTCTGAAGGAACGTCTGACTGAAGACAGTGTTATCATGAAGGGGACGCCCTGCTGTCCGTTATGTTATTCAGTTTATGAAGAATCCGACTTTAGAACAGTTCTCTTTTTTAAGTCATGCATTCATGTAAAAACTCTTCTGCACTGGATTATCAGTGATCACTAAATATAGATTTCAAAAGTTCAAAATGTATACATTTCACAAGCATCATACTTCTGGGAAAGACTTGTTTTGCTAATATTTGTTAGCTCACAATCTCAATCACAATTGTGAGACGATGCGCTTAAGATGACAGTTTCACTTTTAAATAAAATGCTGTATAAAGTATGATTTAAAATAAATTTTACATAATTTGAAGATTTAAAATTGGGCCTCTGCCTCTTTAAAAACTACAGTTCTTTCTGAAACTCTGCCTTCAAGAAGTCATGACAACATAACTCCTCTAGTAACCCTTTAGCAACGATTTTACCAGCATTGTGCTGAGAAGTAATTCCTATAATGAGCTTCACAGATGCGTGGGTCACCAGGTGTTTGCTAATTGCTGCTGGCTAGCCTGAAGGAGCTGAATGCGGGGATTCTGGGGGAGGGTGGCTCTTTGAGGCAAAAGCTGGGAAGCTTGGAAACTGTAGTTCCTGGGAGGAGCTGCGATGCTAAGTCCACCCAGGCATTTTGCACAACTGAATGGTTGCCATGGGAGATTAAAGGATTTCTTAATCATGCATGAAAGAATCAAAGCAGCCCTCCAGGTATGTTTTTGATGAGGGAATAACATTATAAAATGATGTGTAACTTTTACACAATACTGTCTCTTTAAATCACCGAGTTTTGCACAGCAAACGGCCATCATGTTACTCCTCTTATTCTTCCCACAAGCGATTCCTCTGGCTTTGTTCAGTCTGAAATCAGTTTTTCCAAAGTTATAATTAGCCCCCTTATGCTCTGCCTGCATCAAGCAAACCTGAGAGTCGAGTCAATTTCTTTTGTGAAAAGCCAAACAGTCACCCTCCTACACTTCTTCCCCTTTTTCCTTCTGCTGTCTCCCTCACAGGAATGTCCCATGCATGACAGATGCTCCTCCCCTCTCCTGAGAGACGGGTGAGGGGAAAGAGGGGGTGAAGGGCTATGACGGATAAGTAAGAGGCAGCAGAGGAGGCGTGTGTGTGTGTGTGTGTGTGTGTGTGTGTGTGTGTGTGTGTTAAGTCAGCAGTTTTCTTCCTCAGCCTGTGCAGGCTCTCATTAGAGAGGAGGAAGCTCTCTAGACTCTTCCTTTTCATGCCCTCATCTCCAGACGCCTCCGTTGCATCTGCAGGTCAGATGTCGAGCTATCTCTGCATCTAGTTTTAGGATTTACCCCTGGAGTACATCTGCTGAAATTCACCCTCATGCTTTATTTCAGAGAAATGAGGGTCGCGGTGCTGGTGGTCTGGGTCGGGCTGAGCCTTTGTTGGGCTCTGGTCAGCGCCGAAGAACCTGTGGAGGAGCAGCAGCTGTCAAGAGCCAAAGCTCTGGCGAGAGAACCCCAGGGACTGATCGGAGACCGGGGCAGATGGGACGCTGAAATGTCAGACGAGCCAGCTGAAGTTACAGTAGAGGAGAAGGGCAAAGCAAAGAAAAAGAAAAGCCCTGAGGAAATCGAGGCCGGTAAGTTGAAGCTCAAGCAAAAAATGCATCTGTGAGTTTTCCTGACCTTTCCTGGCCTCTCATGTTGTCAGAGGTCCCACTTACAGCCCGCCGCCTTAAAGGAGTAGAGTGGAGTTGTTGAAATGAAGTTCTGTTAAAAGTATATTACATCATAACTGCAGTAGAAAATGCGCTTGGTTTCTTCACAGGGCTGCACAAAATGGAAAAATTGTGCAATAGCAAAACAAACATTAACTATAGCAATGACTACATCAGCTGAAATCCACATATTTTCCTTATTTCTCTTTAGCAATTCATTGTTGAAAAAAAATCTCAGTCTCTTGACCTCATTTGCTGAATGAGCTGGAGAACAAGCACAAGGGGGAGTGCAGATAACTAGTTTAGACAGACAAATAGGTAGACGGACAGGTTATTATTATTATGGATAGATAGCATTTAGCAGGCTGATACAGTCTTCATTCAGTATAGATCCAGATAAGTTGGTCTCAAATGCTGAAGCAAAAGGGACCAGAACCAAAGCGGATTTTTACAGTCTTAAAATGTAACTAACCACCTTAATAAAGCTTATCCTCACCCTTCACAAATTTGGAAACAAACCAGCAAAGTGGGTGGAGCCAAAAGACACCAAGGGGTGTAGCCAAGTGTGGGTGTTCAACAGAGGCTGGTAAGCAGGGCTGTGGTCAGGAGGAAAGATGCACTGTTGCTTACTTCTAAACTTTGTCGCTATATTTGGGGACTTTTAAAACCCCTGTAGCGACTTCTTATACAAAAAACAAAAACAAAACAAAAAACAAGGAAATCTTTTTTTCTGTGTTGTTGGAGATTTTTATGGCAAAAGCACTCTGCTGTGAGCACCTCCCACTTCCTGTACTGCAGCATACTGTCACCAGTGATCAGAGCAGAGGAGAGTCATTCCACTCTGTGTCCACATTGCAAATACATCACATTTGTAAAGCTGAGTAACACCATTGATCAAAGTTTGCTGTGGCCACGCTCACTATTCCAGCTACTGAGTCCTGATGACTCGCCATGTGTCTGAGTGAGATGCTTTTATAACTGAATGTGGAGCTAAACATAAAGATAGATAACGTATTTATAAATAGCTCTAGTCTCTATATGAATTTGAAAATCGTTTACAGAAAAGACCATTATTTATATGGAATATGGAGATAAGTGGTGGTGTGCCACCAATGACCTTCCTGTGTGAAACAAGTATTGTTAGCAAAATGTAAAGGATTTATGTTCAATAAAAATCCAAAAACAAATAATTTAACACTCATTTAAACTTCTAGAATAGCTTTGCCTTTGATACTGCTGAGTACACAAAGCAAATATGAAGGTTCACAAAAATGGCTTGCATAAAAGCGCCAAGAATAATTTTTGGATTTAGATTCTTTGAAACAGAAAACTATTTTTGCTTTTGTCCTTTTTCAGACCAGCTGTCAACCTTGGCATCCAAAACCAATTACTTTGAACTAATAATGAATGAAGAGAGCAAAGGAATTGTCTGCTTAACTGCTTCTAACCTTTTTAAAAGAAACACAATTTAAAATCCTGAAATGTCTCTTTAAATTTGAGACTCTGAGGCGACACAGGCGGGAAAGTCTGCAATTAATCTATGAAGCAGACAGCCATTTAGTTTGAGAAGAGAGAGAGAAAAAAAAGATGTGTCCAGACATTTATTTTGCTTCAGCAATATTCTTACCTCTCTGCAAATGTTTTCCAAAACAAAAGCAGATCAAGAGCTGCAGGAATGTTGTTTGGTTGAACATGCCTCTGATTCTGGGATGACTGGCCAGAATCTTGCAGTGATTCAGCTGGTGGCCTGACATTTTCCTGGCAGGACCACAACGATACGGCTGACACGTTATGCTTTCCCTGTATGTGTGCGTGTGTGTGTATATGTGTGTGTGGCCTTGCATTTTATGCATTATAAGGACAATGTTATGTTGTAGGGACCTCTTGAGGTGCTGTTTTAGGGTTAGAGGTTAAGTTTAGGACTAAGATGTGAATTTAGTTTAGGTTGGGATTAGGATTAGGGTCAGGGTTAAACTATAGAAATGAATACAAAATGAATGGAAGTCAATGTGAAGTTCTTGTGACGATGGACAGACATACTCTATGCGTGTGTGTGTGTGTGTGTGTGTGTGTGTGTGTGTGTGTATGTGTGTGTGTGTGTGTGTGTGTGTGTGTGTGTACTTGTTTAGCTATTCTTTTTAGGACCATTTCTGGCATATTTAATTACCTTTGAAGAGTGATGGGCCTTATGAGGACCAAAGCCCCATAAGGCCCAATAAAGTGGGCCCCCTTGTTTAGCGTTAGAGTTTAGGTTTAGAGGTAAGGTGTGAATTAGGTTTTGTTTAAGGTTAGCAGTTGGAGAGGATTTGAAAAAATGTTCGGGTTTGGTATAAATGCATGAAAGTCAATGCAAAGTCCTAACATGGGTAAAACTACCCATTTACATTACGTATAGATTTCAGGAGCTGGTTTAGAAAAGCACAATGATACTAATGAGAAAGCAAGTTTTTTATGGGAAAAGGAACATAGAAGGCACATTTGTGGGGAAACCACACAGAATGACTAACAGCTGAAATCTTTCCACTACAATTTTCCATAAGTGCGGAGAAAGGATTTACAAGAGGCCCCACTTTCAGACACACCACTGCAAGGGAGCTCATGTTGTGACTCTGCTCCACATTCAGCTAAACCACAAACCTGGCTACCTGTGTTTTCCATGAGTAACAGTAGTTACATAAAGGTCTGTACTTGCCTTTGTCTGTGCAGTTTTGTTAATCCTTGCCAAGGTCTGAATTCCTTTATCTCCATTTTGCTAACACGAGCCGAGTGAAGTGATGTGATTCAGAGTCTTGGCAAGAATGTTCCTACTGGCTTCTTTCTGCTCAAGCCCAAGCTCATCTTCTGAATAACACTGATTTAATTTGATGCAGATGAGTTTTCGTTTTAGGGTAGTGTTAGTTTTTTATCTTCTGTAAAAAAATAATAATAATAATAATAAACCAACAACAACAACTGCACAACATAAGAGTTTAGTTTCAGGTTACAGCCTCAAGAAATTTCAAGTTATGTCTTTGAAAAACATAACTCCCTCCTGAAATGTTCCACATTTTGGAACAAATCACCTTTATAAGCAACTTAGTTAATAAATATTCATGTTTTATTCCCAGTACAAAACTCCAGCTGCGTTTGAAGAGACTTATTAGAGAAGGTTAGTGAACAGCAGCAAAGACATTAGTGGCTGCTTCACCATGAAAATGACATCCTTAAAATTGCAGTGTGTAACTTACAAAAATATGTTTTTTTCCATATTTATTAATGGTGCATACTTAACTGTCACCATATTGTGTCAGTATAATATGAGATATATAATCTGTGGAAAAAATCAAGCTCCTCCACCTCATCCTGACCTATTGCCCTCTGAAGAAATGCACTGCTCCCAATCAAAAACAACCAATCAGAGCCAGGAGGAGGGTCTTAACACTGTCAATCAACCTCGTGTACCAAAGCTAAATGTGCAAAAGGCGGAGTAACAACTTGTCGTTCCAGGAAACCTATTTATCCGCCGTCATCTGTGGCAATGCTAACTAGCCTTAGCATTCATGGCAGGCTATGTTGCGGTGAACTGGCTGTAGTGTAGCAGATAGCAAAGGGGGTAAGAGGGCGTGTGAGTGACTGACATTGCTAAAACCCTCCTTCTGGTTCTGATTGGTTGTGTCTCACTGGTGTATTTTTGAAGTAAGTACTGGGAGTACTGGGAGAATTCAGAGTTCAGTTTCTACACAAATTATCATTCATAACATAATAATTTTAATAAATATGTAAAAACATATTTCTTTAAAAGGTACACACTGCAGCTTTAAAGTATAATGGTACATACATTTGGTTTTAGTCAGCACAAGTGCACAAATGTGACAAGATCAGAGAAGGAGTATACACTATTATGAAACATATTTAATTTATGGTAGGGAATGTTACGAATGAACTCATGTTAGGAAGGGAAGAAAAGGAAGAAGAGGAAAACTAGTGGACTGGGCTAAAGCCCTCACCGCTTTATGCAACAATATAAGGAAGAGGTGAATGGGAACCACAGAGGAGAACCAAACAGCCAGATGACTGAAACATGAGAAAGTGTTGTGATCTGAAAAGACAATGAACCCAAAGAGGAAGAGTGGCCAGGTAATCCGTAAGAATAACGTCAGGAGATGGCGGACAACTCCAAGGAGCCTGAGGTGGGAGGGAAATGAGTTACAGTGCATCAGCCAAAAATGTTAGTGTGCGTGAATTTCTATTGTTTTTATTCAGAAACTCCAAAATTAAACTAAACAAAAAAAGAAATTTCAGATCTAAGTTATCTATTTTAATTTTGCATAAATTAAAATAGATAACTTAGTTTCACATAAAATAATATAGCTAACAGACCAAATAGCCATGGATGATTTGTCAATGTCCCTCTACATCTGCTTCTACACCTGCAGAAAGAGAGAAAACTAACAGGGATAGGACAGGTTCTAACACAGCATTTTACACTGGACCCAAACACACTCCTCTCCATGATGCATTTTGATTCTCTGTAGTGTAAAGCGGCACTTTGTTTCTGCACAGACTAATCTACATGTATTTGATGCAGCGTCTGCCCGTGCTCCAGTCTGAACATGTTTTCTGATGCAGATTGATGGTTGCAGTAAAACACTTGCTGGCTATGTAGCAGTTAAACATCCACAGAAGTGACACAGCTGCTCTGTGTGGGCATCTTCACTCGCCGTGTTCTGGTTTCAATTAACGGATTATGTCTTTGTCTCCCTGAAGCCAAAGCAAAGAAGGCAGCAGAGAGAGAGGCTAAAGCCAAAAAGCAAAAAGCTCCAAAGCCCACCAAGAAACCCAAACCGCCAAAGCCCACCAAGAAACCGAAGCCACCCAAACCCACAAAGAAGCCAAAGACGCCTAAACCCACCAAGAAACCAAAGCTGGTAACGACCACGGCGCAGCCGGAGCTCCGCCTTCCTCCGCTGGAGGAGGAGGAAGTGGGCCTGGAAACAAGTGAGTTCACTTCAGATTTATGGTTTCAGGTAGGAGGAGAGTCAGGGGAGCAGTATTCAACTTGGTGATCTTTTTGCCAGAATACTCTGACTGTTACAGGCTGTTGCTATAAAATAAAGAGATTTCAGTGTGCTTAAAGCTTTGATCTGATCTTTACAGCGAATCAACCCGAGTTTCCAACGGAGCCTGTTGAGCCAGACCTGGGTAAGACGCCCAGCCCGAGTCCTCACAGAGAAGGAAATCCTTACATGTGTCTTTTTATTGCAGTGGCATGACCTCTGAGAAAAGGTTTAGCAAAATCTAATAATTTTTATTATAAGTATTTAGTGGTGGGGAAAAAAACTAAACATTAAGAATTAAACTACATTTCTGGAAGTGTAATTAAACCTTTCTAAAACAAAAAAATGTGAAGCTATTTATGCATTTATTTACAGTTGAAACAAAATATTTACATACACTGAATAAAAAGACAAACATTTTTTTCTCACTGTTAAATCTGACCAAACTTTTCTTGTTTTAACTTATTAGAATTACCAAAGTATTTCTATTTGTTAAATGCCAGAAAACTTGGCGAGAACATCTTTCAGACATTTTTTTGGAACTTTTCTCGAATTCAAAAGTTTAGATACATTTAATCAGTATCAGGTATAACTGCCTTTTAAACTGTATGACTTTTGGATTTCCTTTCACAAACTTCTGATAGATTAACAGACATTTGAGTTGATACATCTGTGAATGTATTCTGTGAAAACATTGTCAATTAACCACTGAGGTGCCAGTTAAAAAGGTGAATTATAACTAAAAAAAAAAGCTTCATTTTAAAGTCTTTAATTAACTTTAATTAGGGCCTGTGGTTACTGGTCTATGCATTTTGATCCCAGTTTACTTAAAAAGGGAACCTGCAGAAATACAAAACAAAGCCCTGTTTCCAATTTAGTGGAAATAAGTTATTGCTTTTCTAGCCTACAAAGTAAACAAACATTAACGTCCACATCGTAAATCAGGGATGGAATTACAATTTAGTAACATTGTAAAACTAATTATTCCTTTTATTCAGCTTCATCTGCTACTAAAACCCGACATGGACAACGTGGGTTGCCAGATGCCATTTTAATCAGCATCTTTGCTTCTGGAGCCAAAGCTTTTCCTTAAGCCTTTAACAACAAAGCACTGAGGTTTCTGTGGGTTGTAATTAGTGGTTGTACATATTCGCAGGAAGTGGAAAAATTCTGTTTTCCGCTAAACAGATCTGCAATTGTGATGTTTTCAAAGAGAAAACAAATGAAAACTGCACCACACTAACTTTTTTTAAACTCACCAGAAATGTGCGTAATGACACTTAAAAACAGCTGCAGCACCTGACACTAACTGATGGCTCAAAGAGTTTTTGCTTGGATCAGAAACACTTCAGTCTCTCAAGCTGCGTTTCCAGTCACCGTATAATTGTGCAATTTGGCATTTCGAAAATAAATTTGCTTTATGGAAACATGGCTATTTCTTTATTGAAAAACACTGTTTTTTTCAATAAAGATTTTTTTTGCTAGGATGAGGTGTTTTTTTGGTCATATCAAAATTGATGTATTTCATAAAACTGCAAAGGAAACACTTTTTTCGCATCACACGAGTCACATGATCAACAACCGGATGTTGCCACTGGTGCAAACCATGAAAAAGACGACATCAGGAAGGATCCTGGCGCAACATTTTATTTTATTATCATGTGATACTTTATTATTACATTACTTTATGTCAACAGTAAATGTGTTTTTAGCTTGAAGTGAAGCTCAGATGAGATGAGGTCAAAATTCAGTACAAAAGTTGACTTTAGATATAAAAGTCATCTTCATATATCTGTGATGATAATGTGATATTTCCAGACAAATGGATCAGAGGACACAAGAAGGAAGACACAACCACTGAGGTCATCATGTACATACCAGGTAGCCCTCGTCACACAGTTTATATTTGTATCTATACTGTAGATGCTTCTGTGTTGATTTTGTTCCCAAATAACATCAAATTTATGGACAACTGTGGACATAATTTCACTATTCTTGTGGGACAAATTCAGGATTTGCTTGAAAATGAAAAGAAAGATACTGTGTCAGACACTTTCAATAATTTATGATATAAATGAAAAATTCATCTTTTTCCCAGTAACACACTTTGTGAAACATGTTGTATTGATTGATTATACACAGCTCGATGTTTTAAGACTATTTATTTGCCAACAGCTAATGAAAACGTGACATTTAGGATTAGAATATTACAGCAGGTTTGTTTTTATCAGATAAAAAGGGAACTTACTGTTGAGTATTTTTAGTAGTTGCTATTGTCATGAAGTAATTTTAATATGACAAACAAGCCTTACCATAATGCATGTTTTAATTTATTGAATATTACTGTAATTTTATAACAAAAACTCCCACTTTTTTGATTTCTGTATATATGTGTTTGTTTTTTGTTTTTCTTAATGGCCTCGTGTGAAAAGATCACTGCTGAAATATTTTTAACACAATATATCTATACCATTTCTTTCTTCTTGTTGTTCTAGAGGAAACCACGTCTGTTCCATTCGCTGGTCCCTGGTATGAAGAGTATGATTACTCTGACTGTACGTCTTTATCCAGCTGAGAACTGGACAAATATTAAGACTGTTATCTTGATTGTGGCCGATGAGAGACTTTCTCTGTGTTTTTCCAGTGGCAGAGGCAATAGCAAAGAAACAACAAGAGGAGGAGGAGAGAGCCCGCAAAGAGAAAGCAGAGAAAGGTAACAGATGGAAAATATTGATTCTTTTTAAGGACAAGTCTGCTTAAATGAGGGATCGACAACCACATGTATCTCTATTCTCACCATTATGACTTCTAATAACCAAAAATGTAAAAGCATTGAGCTTCAATAAATGAATGAATTTCCGGTGGGGGGTTGGGGGGTGACTGACATTTCAGTACAGCCCATCCAAAGAACAAAAGTACCCAAACAATCAACATGGGACATGAGTAAACGGGTACAAACTGCAGCCCTGAGAGAGCCACCCTTTCATTAGATGAGAACAAGAACATTAGTGTGGTTGAGGGGAAAAAAAATTATATCTGCACATGAAAAGCAACATAAAAACACAAAGCAGGAAAACACAAAATGTAAAGATCATTCCAAAAAAATGGCAAGTTTAAAAAATTTTCTTAGGTGTTTTCATGAGAGAAATGGATAGAATTGTCACAAAGAATGAGACTAGTGGTGGAAGAAATATTATTTTTTTATGAAGTATTTTTTTGTTATCTTTTTGTTCCAAACTACATACTTGTTTGAAACATTTTCAAAAGAGATGGAATGTTCCAAAAATATGCATCAGTTTTAGTTTAATAGTTTGACAATTTCCTTTTTTAAAAAAAAGGACATTTTCAAAATTCCCTTTGCAAGATTCAATAAAAATAAGGTCAATTCAGGCTCCCGGGTCGTACAGGTACCGGTCCGGACCTCCGGCTTATACACTCTGTTATTGTTCTCTAGCAAACCTGAGGATGCATTTACACTCAGAATAAAGTACCAACTAGAAAGCAGCTGGTAGAACTATATTTATATTTAGGGTTAAATGAGTAAAAGGTTCTCAATAAAACTGTCACATATTTGAGATTTTTCTTTGTAAAAGACTTTTGCTCAACCACATGAAAAGAACATATCTCGGCATATTGAAGGATCCAATCTTTCTGCCAAAACAGCATCAACAAGTTAAGGCATGGCCCCAATTTTGTATAAAAACACATTAGCATTAGTAGGACAGAAAACGTGGAGCGTGATCCTCTGTAAATTGGTTCTGTTTGCTTTATAATCCCACAGCTGAGCGGCAGAGGAAACAATGGGAGGAGGAAGAAGCAGAGAGACTGAAGCAGGCGGCTTTTCCTGCTCAGCCAAAAAGTACGACATTTACAACATTGTTTTGACTTACATGGGCTGGTTTGATCCTGAGACATTTGGCAGTGAGATCTGGCGTGTTGTTGTCTTGGTGTCAGAGTGTCCTCCTTTGGGCTTGGAGTCTCACCGGGTGGATGACGACCAGCTGCTGGCTTCCTCTCAGTCTCACCACGGCTTCGCGGTTCAGAGGGGACGCCTCAACATGCAGGTAGCCTGTAGAAGGAAACGATCTGAACACCTGATACCCACCAGCTGAAACTTTACGATCACACTTTGTACATTGTATGATGGCCATAAAACAGCCAAACTAATGGGATCTAAGAATCTTCCTTTTGAAGGGGTAGCATTATGTAAAATTGAAATTTTTGAGCTTCATATCATATCATGTTGTTCTCTCATCAAAACATACCTGGAGTGTTGCTTTGATTCTTTCACGCTTTAAAGGCCTCCTTTCCAAACTTCCGTCTCACTGAGCGGCCCTTCCCACTCAGCTCCTTCAGACTAGCCAGCAGCAATTAGCAAAAACTTGCACATGAGCTCATTCTACAAACTACTTGTCAGTGAAACGCTGGTAAAAACACTGTTAACAGATTAACAGAGGAGCCATGTTGTTATGACTTCCTGAAGGCAGAGTTTCAGAAGGAGCAGGAGTTTTTAAAGAGACAGAGGCCCAATTTCAAGGCATCAAATCACAAAGTCAAGTTTTTGTTAAGTCATATTTGATGTTTATAGCATTTTTATGACAATTGGGGGTAACATAGTTACTTAATTATGTATTATGTACCTGGAAAAATACATCATACTGTCCCTTTAGATGCTCCAAACAAACATGATGCATGATGAAGAATAGAATAGTCTATTTGCAGCTCTGGTTTGTGAACTGTGTTTGCAGAGCTCTGAAGATGAGGAGGACATGTATGGAGGTGCATGGTGTGCAGAGCCTGAGGACAAGGAGCACTGGTTCCAGGTGGACGCTCGGCGAGAGGTGGAGTTCACCGGAGTCATCACCCAAGGAAGGAACTCAGAGCAACTGTGAGTTTTGTTTCAAACAGCATTTAAAAAAGGTTTTGTTTTGGGGGTGGGGGTTCAATTGATCTCTTCTCATAACACTGGATTACATTTCATTAAAAAAAAAACTTAATCTTAATTTCAATTTTATGGTTAGTGGAAATACGGCATAGGTTTGAGCTATTTTGCTAAGAAAAAAAGGCCAGGACCTTCCATCTCTAGATCCTCAAAAGTGGTAAAAACAATACCCAAACGTTACAGTGAAAGTTGGTTGTATAAGGTTCTGACTCTTGCAGACTAAATACAAATGTACACAACAACTTTTAGGTTTGTATCTGTAGAAAAAGATCTCATTATCATTTCACTTTCAATTATTCCCCACTTTGTGTTGATCAGTCCCACAAAATTCCAATCAATGGCTTTGAGGTTTGTAGTTTTCTTGTGACAAAGTTTTCAAGGCAAGAATATTTTTCCATGACTGTTATTTTTATGACAATACAAGAGGAAATGTTTTGCTTGGAGGATTGTGGACTCATGACTTATGTTGTCATTTCAGGGAGGATTTTGTATCGTCCTACTTTGTGGCCTTCAGCAACGACAGCCGGGACTGGACGGTGCTGCACGATGGCTACGCCGAATGGGTGAGCGGCATCTAAATGCTGTACTCCAGCCGAAGATTTTCAAAGAGAAATCTCAAAAACATAATCCCTCTCTCTGTGTGATCCCCCTCCTCAAGCTGTTCTATGGAAACGTGGACAAGGAAACACCCGTAATGAGTCAGTTCGCCACACCGGTGGTGGCGCGTTACATCCGGATCCTTCCCCAGAGCTGGAACGGCAGCCTGTGCCTGAGAGCCGAAGTCCTGGCCTGTCAGCTACCAAGTCAGTGCCACAGACAACAACTTCAGGACAAACAAAATGGGCTGTCAGGAGAACTGCTATGTTTCTTTACTCTAACACGCCTGAACCATGTGACTGAGTATGCGACTAACTTAACAGTCCATTCATTTAAACCAGACGCACTGAAGCAGGAAAACATATGAAAGGTCCTTAAAAGTACTGGCATAAAAAAACCATAAAATTTTATTTCATTGAATCAATCTATTGTTTTCTATACAACTGACTCACTTAAGCTACACTCTGCAATTTGTAGGTAACATTAAAATAGCTAACGTTGGGATTTTAGGGCGGTGTATTTAATTCAGGTGCCCAGCTTGTTTCATAACTCTATTACTGAGAAGTTAATATTTAGAAATTTTCATCCAGGGTTTCCTTCCTTTGAGTTAGGACTTTCTCAGTCAACTTCCCCTGGAAAGAAAAACACTGCAGTTTGGCAAACATGGGCTATATTTACACACAGCTCTGGAGATATCCATTTCTTTAACATGAACTTCTAAGACGTCTCTCAGCCGTAAGGCTCAAATGACAGCTATTCCAACTGCTAGAAAAGTAGCAGCTTTACCAACACCAAAAAAACTCAAAAGAGGAAAATCAAAAGCTACAAAGTTAGAGATAAATTTAATTGACTGAAATTTCATTGATTTGAAGTACCTTTCCAAATAACTGAAAGAGAAATATTGAGTCCAAAGTAAATAAGTGCATTGTTTAAATGGGCCACTAATTATTTAAAAAGTAAAATAAAGATTTAATAATTAAATTAAAAATACTTTCAGTATGCTAGTAAGCTAGATAGCTAGGAAGCTAGTATCTAGCTAGCTAACTGGAAAGCTGCTATCCAGTAACCTCTCCAGCTTATTGAGTAGCTAGTCTTTATGAAGAAAGAAAGCTATCTCTCTCCCTCTGACTCCAATTTTATTTGAATTGTGGTCTGTATAAATAATGTATTAATTTATTTATTTCTGACATTATGGGTGTTATTTTACAGGCAGCTATCACAGTGAGAATGAGGTCAACGCGTCTGACGATCTGGACTTCAGACATCACAACTACAAGGAGATGAGACAGGTTTTGTACAAGACAGTGAAGAGGAAATTCTGGTCAAAATAAATTAGAAATAAATCAGCAATAAATTTGTTCCTTCTTTTATTTCAATGCTTTAGATGATGAAGGTGATAAATGAGGAGTGCCCCAACATCACAAGGATCTACAACATTGGGAAAAGCTCACAAGGCCTCAAGATGTACGCCATGGAGATCTCAGACAACCCAGGCGAACACGAGACAGGTCGACATTTAGACTTCAGAACATGTCATAACATCGCAGGCAGAGAGATTACTTGGGAAAAACTTCACTGACGTTACAACTTTACTTTACCCCATCTTCAGGTGAACCCGAGTTTCGCTACACAGCAGGTCTCCATGGCAATGAGGCTCTGGGTCGGGAGCTTCTCCTGCTATTAATGCAGTTCCTCTGCAAAGAGTACAGAGATGAAAACCCAAGAGTGCGACGCCTAGTGGACGGAGTGAGGATTCACCTGGTGCCATCACTGAACCCAGATGCCTACGAGCTCGCCTATGAGATGGTACCGTACCCCGAGAGTCACAACGACATAAATAACATCTAAAGTTTAGTCTGTCTATTTTTAAATGGCTAGAAAATCCACCTAAAATGAAGATTAAAAGAAAGTACATCCTTGTAACAACTTTTTAAGTGTGTGGACATTAGAAAAACAGTCTGTCCATATAGGGTGTGTAACAAAACTAAACCCACTCCATGATTTCACAGCTTGAAGAACCATCTTCAGTAGCAAAAACACAAAGCAATTGTTTATGTGTAGAAATTTTCCTGTCTTCCACTCAATTTGGAGGAATTTTAAACCACTCTTCATCTTCATCACACAACATTGCTTTATTGTTTGGATCCCTTAATTTGGGCAAAAATAAAGCCGTCAGATGCTTGGCTACAAAGTGCCCAAATTATAATTCCTCCTCCATTGTGCATGTCTGTTTCTATGAGGAGTTTGTACTAACATGGCATGGTAATGTATGTGCGAACATCTGTATTTTGTTTTCGTTTGGCCAAAAGACATTGTTCCATCATGATTCATCATGAGGCAACTTTGCAACACAGAGTTATGTCTTTTCAAATAAGCTAAACATGTTGAGTCTTTATTCAGTTGTTCAAACTTTAACATACTGGAACTTTGTTACAACACAGCTTGAAAGTGCTCTTCTGATTGATCTTGTTTACTTGCAAAAACAATCACTTCTGACTACTTTGGTATAAATAATGGTGTTCCTCAGGGACTGATCCTTGGACTACTCTTAATATCTTCATGGAAATGGCTCAAATTAAGTGTTGAGAACATGGTGATAATTTGACTTTATTTACAAAAAGGTTTAAATATTGTCCAATGTCCACCTTACCAAACATTATTTAGTTATTAGTAGTTTTTAGTATTGTTTAACATTTATTGAGTCCTTGATGCTTTAAAGCCAAAAAGTCAGGCAAAGTGTTGCTTCTGTTTTAGAAAAGTGAGTCATTCATAAAATCTATATGCAGAGTTTCATGTTGTCCTTCTGCTGTCCTGCAGGGCTCAGAGATGGGAAACTGGGCGCTGGGTCATTGGACTGAAGAAGGTTATGACATCTTCCAGAACTTCCCGGACCTCAACAGCATTTTGTGGGGAGCCGAGGACAGAGGCTGGGTACCTCGCATAGTGCCCAACCATCACATTCCGCTGCCAGAAAACTTCCTTGGTGGCTCTGTAAGTGCGCAAACAACAGAGGCTGATTCTGTATTTACTAAACTTCCACAAATATATTAACAAGTATTTCTTTATGTGTCATTATTTTAGCTTGCAGTTGAGACCAAAGCCATAATTTCATGGATGGAGCGCAATCCATTTGTGCTCGGAGCCAATTTACAAGCAGGAGAAAAAATGGTGGTGTACCCTTTTGATATGCAGCGTCCTCCAATTTCTGTAAGGTTAACAGGATAAAGAACATCATGAATTATCTTCCAAAATGTACAATTATTGATTCTGTACCATCTCGCTTTGTTAGCTAACTGACAGTCGGCGTTGGAGGGTTAATGCTGAGATGAACGAAGAGACCTGGGCTCGTATTCAGAGGCAGAACGAAGGAGCGCTCAGAGAGACTCCTGATGACGCCATGTTTCGCTGGTTGGCAATGTCCTACGCACACAGCCATCTAACCATGACTGAGACCTATCGGGGATCCTGCCACGGTGATGATGTCACTGGAGGACAGGGGATTGTTAATAGAGCCAGCTGGAAACCAGTGGTGGGCAGTGAGTAGAAGATGGCAAATAGCCCAAAGAGGAATGGCCACGTTTTGTGACAAAAAAATCAAGACTGGTAGCACCATATAACCCTCCTGCAGTCTTAGCAGTATGCTCAGGAGGAGCGCAGCAGATGTCACGGTCAGACAGCAGGGAAACAGGGGAGGGTTGTCCCAGCAGACCGTCAGTTCTCAAAACCACACACACCTACACACGCACACACACACAAAACCTTGTAAAAAGATCATGGGTCCAAATGACCCAATCTCCTGACACCACAGGAGGGTTTAAAAAAAAAAAAAAAGCAAACTCAGAGTAAGCACTAATATTACATCTAACCGAAAGGGCTAAGATGTGTCTGAGTTTCATTATTTGACAAAGAAAATCACTGGGTGTTCAATATCCAGGCGCCATTTTCCCACTGCATTTTCCCCTAAGCTTAGATATTTTCTAAAGCTCTGTTTCACATTCAAGATTTCTCCTAACCCTAGTCCAATAGATAAATGCATCTGCAATACAACTCTTACAAGATAATGTTAAGCTCCACAAATCTCCTCCACAGGTATGAACGACTTCAGCTACCTTCACACCAACTGCTTTGAGCTCTCCGTCTTCCTCGGCTGTGACAAGTTTCCTCATGAGAGCGAGCTGGCGCTGGAGTGGGAGAACAACCGCGAGGCTCTTCTGTCCTTCATGGAACAAGTGAGCACAAATTCAGTATTTTATGGGGAAGAGAGTTTTATTTCAGAATATTTATGTTAAAAAAATGACCAGAAATTAAATCCTGTTCTGAGATGACTTGCCTTGTTGTCACAGGTGAATCGAGGAATAAAAGGTATAGTAAGAGACATGGAGGGAAACCCGCTGCCTAACGCCACAATAACTGTGGAGGGAATCCGGCATGATGTCAAAACTGGTACGCTGGCTTTGAACAAGATTTTATGTTTCACACAAAGTGGTGTGTGCTGTGAAATGGAGGGAAGACATGGTTTACAAACCTTCTCAGGACTTCTTATAACTTTCCTTCAGGTTTAGAGTGTGTACCACTACTAATCCCATTCTCTCATCATTGTTCTCCTTGGCTAACATACCAGTTTAGATGGATATCCATGTCATCATTCTTCCAGTTCACAATTGGATCCTAATTTGTGTCACTCTGTCACCTAAAATTCCATTAAAATACAGGGAAGTTCGTGGTTATAGCCTGACTATATGCTTTTTAAAAAAGAGGGTACAGGTATTTTAACAAGGTTCTGTACTAATTAAATGTGTCTTTCTAGCTGCCAGCGGGGATTATTGGCGGCTCCTGAATCCCGGTGAATACAAAGTAACGGCTAAAGCTGACGGCCACACGCCCCAGACGCGGCTCTGCATGGTGGGCTATGACACTGGAGCTACTCCCTGCAGCTTCACCTTAGCCAAGTCTAACTGGGACCGCATTAAAGAAATTATGGCGCGCAACGGGAACAGGCCCATTCGACTCGTCACCAAAACGAACAGGGTGAAGTCGACCGCTTCGAGCACCACAGCACAGCCCGCCATCACAGGGGAGGAGAGTCAGGCCAACTCTCAGAGAGCCGAGCGACTCAGACGGTTCAGACTGATGCGTCTACGCAAATTGCGCGAAAGGTTAAGAGGCAGAGTCACCACCACCACCCTTCCAACAACAACGACGACAACTACAACACAACCACCTGTTGCTGAGAGCACAACTTCCTGGTACGACTCTTGGTTTCCTGTGGACAGCTATACAGAGAACCCGTTTGACACCTTCATATTTGGCTCAGCACCTACACAAGAGTATAATTTTGAATATACCATTGATTAACCAAAATAAATAAATCACTATCTATCTGCACAACTCCTCAATAACCACACATTACAAACTACTACTTCTACAGTCTTTTAATGAGTTTTCTAAAGGTCTTTGTGAAGAGAGATGCACCAAAAAATTTGCAGTTTTTCAACTTGACTGATCCAGAGTAGTGACTAGTAAGCCGGGAACTTTAAATCTTATCAGTAAACGCACCATGTCTAAGAGCAGTTTGAAAATGCAGATATATGTGGTGTGAAAGTGGTTGCTTAGGAAGACTTTCCAGGTCTCGGTACTTGTGCGCTATATAATATTAAGACAAAGGAAGCACGGATGTAAGATAACAGGAAGGCTGTTATCTTTGCCTGAGCAAAGAAAAAAGTCACTAACTGGACTGAACTAAGCAAAGTGGAACAAGTCTCCTCGTTGATAATTATTGCATAATCTTTCAGCCAGCAACAAGTTATTTAACCCCAACTGATGCAATGTGTAAAAATCATTTTTAAAGTCACATTCTGTGGTAGAAGAAAAAATATTAGTCTGTTTAAGAAGGGTCAGTTTATTGGCATCAAGCAGAGAAAACATCTAAGGAGATTGCAGAAGCTTCTAAAATTGGGTTCGGAACTGTCCAACACATTAAAACCTGGAAGGGAAGGAAACCTGGGAAGCATTGTCCCCAAGGAAGAAATATGGTCGGAAAAAAATCCTGAATGGTCATGATCTGCGATCACTTAAGTGTTCGGTGACATCAAACCGAAGACTAACAGCGGAACTCGAAGCAATGTTATGTTTAATAACAAAAGCAAGAGCATTTCCACTCTCACAATGTGAAGAGAACTGAATGGGTTGGGACTGAGCAGCTGTAGAAAACTACTGACCAGGGAGGCCAACTGGAGAAAGAGGAGCAGAAGAATTGGACTCTAGAACAATTTAACATGGTCAGGCAAGTGATGCATCCAACATGCAGCATTGAATATGATCTGGGGTTGCTGCAGTTCTTCCGGTCAAGGTTTAGCTGACTGCTTGAATATACTGACTGACCAGGTTATTCAGACTCGTCCCCCAACTCAACCACAGAATCCATTAAGAATCTTTGGGATGTTCTGGAGAAGACTTTGCACCGTGGCCAGACTTTCCCATCACCAATGCAACATCTTGGTGAAGAGTTCATGCAACACTGGATGAAAATAAGTCCTCTATCTCTGAGACGACTTGTTTTCAGAACCTCATCAAAAGGTTCTGAAATCTCACAATACATGCTGTAATCAAAACTAAAGGTAGTTCAGAGGTCCATTAGTCTGAGACCTGTTTTTTGTTGTTTTTTGTTTTGGCCAGGCAGTGTGATACAGTGACGTTGCCCTGTTCTGCCCTCAAGTGATTGACCTCTGTCTGTCATTGAACATGATGGATTTGGGAATGTTGTCAGAAATATGGAAATCTCCAAATTAGAGGATCTGAATTTTCTAGTGCAGGGTCTCAAACTTTAGTCGCCGAAGCCTGGTAACCTGTAGCGTTTAGACGCATCCCTGATCCAACACACCTGAAACAAAAGGGTATTGTCTCCCCAGGAAGTAGTCAAGTTCTTTAGACATCTGGTAATCACCTAATTATTTGACTTATGTGTGCTAAATAAAGCAAAGATGGATCCGAATGTTGCATTTAGCATGTTTTGAAGTGGAGTTTGACATCGGTGTTCTAGGGAATGAAACTGAAGATCGATGCAGACAGTCACAAATGATAACTGGACAACATAAAGTCTGTAATCAGTTTGATTGTTTCAAAGGTATTAAACTAACGTTTTAAAGTCCCTCCTCTCCCTAACACATGGCATGCTAATAGGAATATTTAGCAATCTCTCACAGTAGGAAGGGTAGAAAAATGTTTTGAATGCCATTCTTATTCCTGGCAGTTTTTCAGGAGAGCTGGGAGTCAACTAAGATTGGAATAGGCAGGTAAAATCTTCACAAAGCCAGAGACTGAAAAATGGTCACAAAACTCTGATCAGTGCCTCTCTTATGAATGAAGAGAATGGATTTTTATGAGGCTTTCACTTTAAAGCTACCACTGAATAGTCTGCTGAGCAAAGACTAAGGCAGTTTGCTGGATTAGAGTCAAATCAAATTGAAAGTACAGGTACATGTTTAAAAAATTAACATGTTCAGTATTCTTAATTATTCATTAAAGAAAGTTAAATTCATTTACTGTATGGACTCATACATATAGTAAAATATTTCTAGTCTTTATTTTTGGTCATTTTTGTGATTATGACTTACAGAAAGTGAAAACCCAAAATTCAGTGTCTGAGAAAACTAGAATATTGTGAAATATTGGAAATCATGGTGTCACAGCCTAATCAGCTAATTAACCCAAAACACATGTAAAGCTGTAAAGGTTGACTGGCCAACAAACTCCCTTTCACAATATCCAGGTTTTTTTTTTTTTTAAATGCATCTCTACATTCCACTGCAAGCAAAACAGAACAAGCAATGTTTTCACAAGTAAACTTGCATGTTTTGTTTTTGTATCATCTTTACTTTTTTTACACTGATTTCTTGTACTGGCTGAATGCATTAAGATAAAATATAAGCTGAGCTGTCATTGTTGGAGGGGAAACAATAAAGATTTAAATGTACAACCGTTTGTCATGGTCAAACCTTCGTAATTAAACATTTTTATTTCCTTTCACCCTTAACATTTGAGTTTAAAATAAGTTTGTTTGCATTTCCAGTTCAGTGTTCCAGCTCTATGAGGGATTTTAGTAAACACTGCTGCTCGAATGGTAATGACATGGGAGCTCTCTATCATATTCCCAGCTGGATCCAAGATATTTCAAGCTCTCAATTGTTACAAAAACAGCCAAAACTGTTGTGAAGAAATTTTACTTTTAAAACATTTTCATATTAAGAAAACAGTGTTTTCATATGATAACAGGTCTAACGATGAGTTTGTCAGGATCCAGAAGCCCATGTTCTGTTTAAAGCGGTATGTCGATATACAGAGTCCATTCTGTCTTCAGTGAGTTCATGATCACACACCATCCTCATAATGACAGTCTCTGAACAGGTGAAATACGCAGAACTGATCTCCCCCCTCATCTGGGCTCCAGCAGCTATGATTTGCCACCTCTGGCTTTTTTGTTTCCTGTTCGTTTGTACTGGAAACTCTTCAGCGGATTCCTCCCCCGGACGTTCTTCTGCCAAGGACACAACGACTCATTTCAGTTTATCGTGATCCAAATAAAATCTGATTACATTATTCAGAAACAAGAAAAAAACAAACAAACAAAAAAGAGAACTTCGGAAGAGAAAAACATACCAACATATACTGAAACATGAACTAAATGTACACATTCAGCTGAAACTAGACACTTCAAAGTTAATTTTACTGCAATCTAGGATCTTTTGTAAAAAAAATATGAATTACTGCATGTTATATACCATTTAATCATGACGGCTCCCAGAGCCCAGAGTGACGTTTTAAAATAAGCTAATTATGTTTCTTCAAATGCACAAGATGTTCATTTAGAAAAATGCATCAAATACAAACTGAATGAGGAGTAAAATACCTATTAATTTAATCTAAACTTACTTTTATCTGTAACTCCATATTAGTTAAAACTTTGAAAATGGAAGGTAGCTTATCAATGTAATACACTAAGATTAAAACTTTCCAGAATTGTTTGATCTGCTCTTCATAAACAAGACAAGTATTACTCTTCTCTGGTGTTCTGATCTGCAACCAACCTTGAAGCTGCTTTTCACCACTCCCTCTGGGGCTGGTTTTATCCACCTCTTCCTCTTCCTGCCTGACAGGGGATTCACTACGCCACGCAGAGTCTCAGGAACTGCAGCATAAGAGTGAAACTGATGTATTAGCCTTGATGGACGCCGTCAGGCTGACGGAGCGCAGCCTGAGCTTCTGATTCTGTGAGGTCAAAATCTGTCCAATTGGAGTTCATGTTGTTAGGACATAATGAACAACATCTGGTCCTTATAAGGTTCCAAAATGATTTAAATCAAACATAAGGAAAACCTCACAACTGACTCCACCATGTTATTTATAAAAAAAATAAATAAAAATGAAAGAGCATCATGTGAAAAACTAAGTGCAACCCATAATTCAAGATCTTGTAGAACCAACTTTAGTCTATCGCATTAGCTGCGTTTTCAATCATTACATAATTGCGTAATTTGACAAACTGAAAATAAATTGACTTAACGGAAACATGGCGAATTCAAAAATAACTCTCGCTTGATAAAACGTTTTGGTGTTTTTTTTTTTGTTCCTTTTTTTGGCCATATCAAAATTAATTTATTTCGCAAAACTGCAATGAAAACATATTTTTGAATCACATTATCAACAACCACATGTTGCCAATGGTGCAATTCATAAAGAAGACGATGACAGGAAGTAGTTGTAGGATCATAGTCCAGCATGATTTTAATGACTTGTCACATGAACAAACTTATTGATGTGTGATTTAAAATTGTGTTCATGTAATGTAAAACTGCAAATGTGAAACTGCAAATGTGAAACTGCAAATGTGAAACTGCGTCTTTTCGACATTAGCAGAATATTAGTGTTTTGTCAGAATTTAGTCTTGAATTGCAGTCAGTCTCCACTTTAAACACCCCTGGTTTAGAATAGTGACTTTATTGGACCAGTAACAAGGAGTACGCCTGTCACAAGCAATTAATCAATTAATCGCATAATTCATTAAAATAAGCCGAATTATTTTCATTCTGGTGATTGATAATTTCTGAAGGGAAATTTTGTCAACAGAAACATCATGATCCATTTATTTATGGTTTTGGCTGTGTGGTTTTTATTTCCGCTTCATTTATTGTTGTTGGTTGATATTTAAAATGTCTTCCAGTTCCAGGTTTAAGGGTTCTTTACAAAATTAAAGTCTATTGGTTTTGAGAAATTGAACTTGCATTATTATGCCATTATCAAGATATTACTTAAAAGCGTTCTTGAAACAACAATATTATTATTATTTATTATAATAATTATTGGAACAATTTATCGTGTAGTAAAATGTCTAATGAGTCCCATCAGTGCAGTACTGTGTGTGTTGAACGTACTCAGATAGTCGGGAATGTTTTTCATGTGAGGCTTGATGACGGCAGGATGAATATCTTTGTCGTGTCTGAGCAGCTGCAGATCTCTGGGGTTGTCTTCAAAATACGTCTGCGTGAGAGAGCAGAGTCGTCGGTTCCTACATTATCTGAACGTGGCCTCCTTTCCTCCAGACCGCCCCTCACCTTGAGCTTCTCCGAGTTGAGCAGCTCCTGTTTGATCTCCTTCAGTCTGGCCTCCTTCACGGCCTGCTTTGTCACGGCCCGCATGGCGTCCTGCCAAATGAACCGTGTCTGTGAGCTCAAGAGATGACACAGGTCGTTCTGCAACATGACGAGAAGCGACGAGGACTCACCCTGCACCTGTACCGGAAGCCTTCGATCTCCTCCATCTTAAACTCGTAAGGTTTGAGCGCCGCCTCTGCTTTATCTGAGAAGCACGCAGGCAGGCTCCAGTTACCACCAAATAAAAACTAAAGAATGCTTCTGCAAACATGTTAGCAGCTGCAGGATCTTGACTTGGACATAAACACATTTAAGACAGAGTCACCTCCACCGAGGGCCTCCTCCACCTCTGCCAGGGCATCGAGTTCGGTGTGAGAGATGAACGACAGGGCGGTGCCTGGGTTGTCGGCTCTTGCTGTTCTGTGATCAGAAAGTGAAGGAAATGTCTGAAACGGCACAAAGGACAGAATACACAACCTGAAAACCGTCTGGACGTACCAACCTTCCGACTCGATGGATGTACGAATCAACAGACGTTGGGAAATCAAAGTTGATGACATTGGAAACGTTTTGGAAATCCACGCCCCTGGAGACGCCGTATTCCTTATCTTTGGCCCTGAAAATACCCGATCACAAAGAAACTGTCAACAACAGATGACTTTTAAAACGTTTTCAGGAACCCATACCACTGATTACTTCTTTCATCATACACAGGGCTTCTGCAGGATTCACCAACTCAAAATTAAGACTTTTTAAGACCTTTGTGAAGGAAATGTACAAAAGAAAATCAGATATATATACATTTTGTTTGTTTTTGTTTTATAAGATGAATGTCATTCCACCAACTGGTGATAAATTTGCACTTACCCATGAAAGACGCAAAAAATCTAGTTAGCTAGTAAATGTATATTAGCAGCTTGTTAGCAGTAGCCTGAAACCACTTGAGTCTCAGAATAATGAAGATGTCTGTGTGCGATTCAAACTGTTGATGGAAAAAAATAAAATAAAATATAAGACTAGACAGTCCTAAAATGTAAGACCTGTGAGTAATGCGTTTCAGGCCGGCTTACATTTTCTTCAATGAATTTAAGACATTTTAAGGTCTTGTTTTTAGACACAAATTTAAGACTTTCAAAGGGGCAGTAATTTGTGTTTTCCAGGCACATAGTGTAATTTTATAGCACACTCAAGTAACTATGTTAACTTCAATTGTTTAAGAAAAATATATCAAATATGGCTTAAAAGAAATGTGACTATGTAATTTAATGCCTTGAAATTGGGCCTCTGTCACTTTAAAAACTCCTGCTTTCTGAAACGCCGCCTTCAGGAAGTCATCACAACATGGCTCCTCTATTATTCCTTAACTACATTTTTACCAAAGTTGCACTGAGAAGTAGCTGCTATAATGAGCTTAGCATGTGCACAGTTCCACCAGCTGTTTGCTGATTGCTGCTGGCTAGTCTGAAGGAGCTGAGTGGAGGAGTCATAGTGGAGAGCTGCTTTGTGAGGCGGAAACTCGAAAGCTTGGAACCTGCAGCTCTGAAAAGGCAGAGGTAGATATGATTCTACATAATATTGCCCCTTTAAGACTTTTTAAGGATACACAGACAGCCTGATACAGCTGACAACATGGATTCTACATGTTTTCTCTAATCTCATGTGCCGAGACTCACTTTGCTGTTTTTGCTCTGCTATTTTTCTTCGTCTTCTTCCCTGAAGAAGACGATGCAGGTTCAACCAAGCTCTGTTCATCTGTGGCGATGATGATGTCATAGAACCCCTGGTTAAATTGGCTGATGATGTGGCACCTGCAGAGGAGCACAAACAGCACAAACAGCTCTTTATTAAATGTTCTACAGGAATCTTTCATCCCATCTTCAAAAAGAAATCAGCATCAGCAGCCCACCTGGACTGGACGGGCAGCTCTGAGTTCAGGACGCATGCTGGGATGGCGAACTGTTCCAGAAACAGTTTGAGTCTGTAGCTTCGGTCCACTGCTGCCACAAACAGCAGCGTTTTCCCCTGGACCAGCTGCAGCTTCAGCAGCGTGTAGATGAGCAGGAACTTGTCCTCCTCCTCACATTTGATGGTGTACTGCTGCAGCTGGCTGCTGTCAGGCAGCTGAGAGCCCTGGAGCTTCAAGGTCACCTGAAGAGACACAAAAACCTTTTAATTTGGGCAAACGTTACACATTATGTTTCCATGTGCATTTTTTTGAGTTTACATTTTTCGTTTGTATAATGTTTGCAGGATGAAAACATTTGACGGATTTGTTTGATGGAGAATGTTGCAGAGAATAAAGCGTAGCTTGCAAAGACAAGCTTTCAGGATGTGAAATGTATAATAATAATAATAATAATAATAAAGAGATTACCGGGTTGTGCAGCAGCAGCTCCTTTAAGGCCTGAACATCCTCGTTGAAAGTAGCCGACATGAGGAACGACTGATAGATCTTCGGCAAATGGCTACAAAAACATGGAGAAAACACATGAAAAATGTGGTTTTGGTTTCATTTAAGGTCACACAAACAACACACAGTTTCAGTAAGCAGTCCCTCCAGATTTCTGTGATTTTGCAATTGCAGAAATTCACACAAAATCAACAGATTCTCACATTAATTGTGTACATATTTGCCTCCTTTTAAGTGCCTGACCTAATTCAACAGAGGTCCAGGCAACTGGTGCTTTGAGTCTCAAAGCTACAAATTTGGAAAACGGTCCCTCCAGTTTTTCATGATTTCACGATAGAGGAAACTTGTGCAATAGGATCAAATCCCCACATTTGTTTGCACTGATGCATAATTGTGCATTTCTTGTATATTTTCTGCAAAAATCACAAGTAACACTGCTTCAATGGAGTTTGCAAAAACTGCATTTATGTCATTTTTATAACTAGGTCAATTTTGAAACTGAGAACTGTTTTTCCTGTATAAAATTAAGGTCAACTAAATTTTCAACTAAAATTTAAATTAGAAATAATCCACAGAATCATACATTCATGTTTTCAAAAAAGCTAGAAAATAAACAGAAGCTTTCAGGCTACAACCAAAAACTTTTATGCTACAGTGTGCAATTGTCAAGTAACAGGAAAATGATGCCTTCTGTTGAATCTTCTTTTCTGATTATAAGTCTGGAAGGTGTGGCAGGTATTAGTATTCAGTATATACATCGTCCTTTATGTATAATGTACGGTAACACTTTATTTGAAGGGGGGTGAAGAAGACTGTCATGACACTATCATAAACATGACATAACACCTGTCATGAACATGAATAAGCCTTCATGAATATTTATCACTGTTGTCACAAAGCGTCATTCGGTAAATTATGACACTTTTAATGCACAGTTGACATTATTCAAAATGTCTGTTATGACAACTTGACATTAACCAATAAATCATTACTGTTTAAACTTTACCTTTAATAACATAAAGTTACCTAATTTTTAAAGTGCAATCAGTAATACTTTTATAACAAATTTATATCAGTAATGATTTCTTTGTTAATGTCAAGTTGTCATAACAAAGACATTTTGAATAATGTCAACTTTGTATTAAAAGTGTCATAATTTACTGAATGACAATTTATGACAACAGTCATAAATATTCATGAAGGCTTTTTCATGTTCATGACAGGAGTTTATGACAGTGTCATGTCAGTCTTATTCAACCCCCTTCAAATAAAGTGTTACCATAGTGTACTTCTTGTTCTCACCACAGCAGGTTCTTCAGGTCAGACTCGAAGCCGAAGGAGAAGACCAAGTCGGCCTCATCTACAACCAGCATCTCCAGGGAAGAGTGGAGCGCCAGGTTCTGGGCGTTGAGGTGGGCGAGAACGCGGGACGGTGTCCCCACCACCACATCGGGCTTCTCCATTAAAATGGGTCTGTTCAGAAACAGGATCACACACCCACTGTTAACAGACAGGAAAACGTTTAGAGCATCTATCATGTAATAATGCATTTTTCATTCCCTCCGAGATTTACACGATTATTTTTGGGGATTTTTTGCCATCAAAATCACTGATTTTGTGGCATTACTTTAGAAATTTTCACAAGGGATTTAGCGATATTTTTTCTTTATTATACGGCTTCAAAGATCTACATATAGAAGGAAAAAAGGTGAGTAAGAAAATGGATTGGTCATAAATATTTTTATTCTTCGACGAACTTAAATAGCTCAATCGTTTTGTTATTATCAATCACAGGCTATAACTTGGCAAGTAAGGCTGTGGCAATACTGCCACCTGCAGGTGGGGGTTAGCCACTTTAGCACAACGTGTTTTTTTCTTTTGTTGTTGTTTTTTTTACCATTTTTACAGAAAATTTGCTATAAATTCACAATTATGCATTCGCCCAAAGAAATTCTGTGATTTGTCAATTTTGCGTGAATTTCGCAAAAAAAAAAAAACTGGAGGGACTGATTTTTATAACAGTCCCTCCAGTTCTACAATATAATGTTCTACAATATCAAACACATAGAACAAAAGTCACATGTTCCAAATATTTTTTTTAAAAAAGTACCAATCTCTTTCCCAGACTTCATAAAACACAGAGAAAGCCCTTCGCAATCTGGCATTAAAAGGTTTGAGTACATAACTCATATTCTGAAATAAGCTGGACCCAATAATAAACAAATAAATAAATAAAAGCTTTAGTGAAAACAAAGCAGGTCATGTTCAAATATTGAATTTAGCTCTGAACATAACAGGGAAATATGAACTTAAATGTAGTGATAAGGTGTGCAAGCTCAGGTAAAAAGGTGAACTTGAACACTAACCACAGTGGATGACTGGAAAAATATAATACACAAATAAAATAAAAAGTTGCATAAAGTGACTAACATCTCACTCTCACATCATGCAACTTCACTTCAAATCAAATTCCTATTCATATACCAGAATAAGACAAATTCAAAGTCAGCAACCTGCATTCCAATTTGGTCCTAGTTATCAAACATTGCAGTCAAGTTCAGCTTATTATTCCAGCTGGTAACATTTTTTTATTGATGCAAACCCAGAGTCACTAACTACCCAGAAATCCCTTCTCCTGAACAAGCCTGTAGCAACAGACCAAAGTCTAAAGCAGGATCAACAAAAACAACCATTAGATTAGCTTGACAAGCCAGAAGCAGCCTACAACTCTGAGTTTAAGACAACCAAAAATGGAAAATGGTTGCATTTAGCAGAGGAAACAAAGTATGTTCCAAAACCAAAAGTCCCACCTCTGCGTTGACACGTCGGCCTTGCCGGAGATGTCTGCCACCCGGACATCTCTAGAACAGAACGACGTCAACTGTCTCATCATGGTCTGAACCTGCTGACCGAGCTCTTTGGTTGGCACCAGGATGAGAGCTCTCACGTCCTGCTCACGAACGCTCTGAGGACGAAAAACACGCAGGGAAATAACCACGGAAACGTCTCCAAGCAGGAAATGCTGATCATTAGTGTTTCATAAAGCGCCATAAAGCAGAGTTACATTAAACAATGTGTGAGACGGGATTCCTACCCACCTGTTTGGAGGCCAGGATGCGCTGAATGATGGGTATAGCGTAGGCTGCAGTCTTTCCAGATCCAGTCCGCGCTCGAGCCAGGAGGTCCTTCCCCTCCAGAGCCAGAGGAATGGCCTTCTCTTGGATCAGGGTGGGCTGAGACCAACCCAGATCCGCCACCGCCTGAGCCAACAAAAGCAGGAAGTGAGTGCCACTGAGCAGGAGACTGGTAACCGTGCACTGATCCAATGACACACCATGAATAGGTTGCCATGCCACTAATTTTACTTCATATTGTAACGCCTGGGTTGTGTTCAAGGGAGATAAACATTATTATGTTTATTTTGTCATGTTGAATAAATAGCAATATATGATGATCATAAAACTAGCAATTGTTTTAGCGCCTAATTTATAAATTATTTTGACAATAAGAGCAAAAAAAATAGCACATTCTGCAGATTTTTCTTTTAAGGCTTTTCATGCAGTATTAGTACTATAATAGATGTAAATAAACTATTCAATTCTTTAAAAAAATGATTTAAAAAAACGTATTTTGGCTCTTTGCACTCCAGTTAGTGATTATTTGACTACTTTAGTAGAAAATTATTTCATCGATCGATTCATCACGATTAATCGTTCCAGCTCTAGACATGTGCACTAACAAACTGAGCTAAAACGTTAAAGCAAGCAAATATATAATTAGCATAAAAACTTGATGATTGATCTGTTTTTGTTCTGATTTTTCTTTGTCACACATTGTTTCACGTCATCAAACCCTTTTTAATATTAGACAAAAATAACGAGTAAACTAATCACAAAAACCAACAGTTGGTTGTGCTATCTATCCTTGGTGGCAACAACTCCGATCCAGGATTTCTAATAACCAGAGCAATCAGTCTGACAGGCGGAAGAAAGAAAAACTCAAACACAGAGGTCATATGTAAGGAGACTATAACTATTACACACACTAACATAGCGGCCAAACAAAACACACCATCACTTATGTTTTTCATTTTATTCCATTCGAAAGTTTAGTGCGTTTGTCACTCTGTTAGGGTGGTTCAGAAATTTAGAAAAAATTAAATGCATTAATATTCCATTAAAATTCAGTTTAGATGTTATTATTTCCCACGGCCCATATGTTTTAGCCTGACAACACGAGACACTATAGCAGAGCAGAGAGAAACCTCTCCTCCGTTTCTATCAAGTTTTTAACCGTATTCTCGGTTCTTAACACTTCAGCTAAAGACTGAAAGTTTTACGAACAACTAACATTTACTTTCTTAACGATTTGTGGGGTATTTTTTACCTTCAACAGGCGGTCGTCTAATCCCATTTCATGAAACTGAAGCCTTTCAGCAGCCATCACTGCTCCACACTACGCTCACACGTGTGTCGAGGAGATTTGACGTCATGCTCCCTTCACGGTCTTCGGGAAAAGTCCAAATACATTAATATAACAAACGTATTTTCATTTCTCATTGAGTAAATAACACGATTTCCCGTGTGATTTATTTGTTGTTATATATGACTACATACAACAATAACAAGCTAAGCTAAAATTTAAAATTGTGCAAATTTATACAGTGTATATCAAAGTTTATAAAAGTTTGCAGTGTTTTGTGTTGCGTCTCATTTCTTAACTACGGGTCTACAATAACATTCAGTATTTCTTTTGATTGTTTTGTGTTTTGTTCTGTATGATACAACATAAGAAACTGAAAAACCCCATGTCGTTAGATATTTTAAAGCAGTTCGTATAACTGATTTAATATTAACTGCAAGTGTATTATTGTGGCACTTGGTAATATTTAGTAGATGGAACTTATGAAAGTTTTTATCACCTAAATAAATTAGTAGGTTACATATTTACTTAAATCTTTTTTTTCTTTTTTTAAAATTTCCATCCACCCGTCCATCTCCTTACACCCTTGTCCCTAGAGGGATTGCGAGGGGTGTTGGTGCCCATCTCCAGCGAGACATTTCGTGCGAGAGGCGGGGTCACCCTGTAGAGGTCGCCAGTTCTTCGCAGGAATCCATTTTGAGACTTTGAGAATATCTGATCAACATCTCGTTCGATCATTTTAACTTGGCTGCAGTCTCTTGGAAAAGTATTTAAACCCGTTGGACAATCCCACATTTTCTCACATTACAACCACACACTGTTGTATTTTATGTATATGCTCGTTAGATTTAAGTGTGAATGAAAGAACATTGATACCTGATTTTTCCAAAATTTTTGGGTTGGCTTGTTTGAGAAACACGCCAAAAATAAATGAATAAATAAAAAAATAAATGGAAAAATCATGTATAAACTGGTTTGTTTGACAACAAACCAACATTTTCTTACATCACAACCACACACTGATATATAATCTGTATGCTAAATATTAGACTTAATTGTGAATAGAATGATTTTTCAAAATTTGTTTGTGTTTTTGTTTAGGAACATTTGGGAACTAACACAATCAGGATACCAGGTCAGTGACAAATAGGTTTTTATTTTTCATATACCATAATGTTTTTGGTTTAAATCAGTATGTTGTGTTATTGTGACTGAAATTCCAAATACTGAAAAGTCCTTATTTCCTTTTTAAATAACTTGTATTTAGTACTTAATCCTATTTTACTAGGGAACGTTATGTTTTTGCAATCACTGTTAATATTTCTTTGGAGCCCAATTTTGAAATTTCGTTATCATTGTCTTATTTGCCATTATTTCTATGAAAGTCCAACTAACATGCTTATATGCAGTCAAATGATACTACAGAAATGGAAAGTGATAATAAATCTACTAAAACTGTTTTTATAACTAGTGTTGAGAAAAAATGATTATTTTTAGTGTTTAATACAGATTGATCTTTTTGAACAAATTTTTAAACTTTGAACAGGT
>NW_015112890.1:86665-88144 GCF_001443285.1 Poecilia latipinna
ACTAGCTAAACTGAACTACTATCGAGGATCATGAGATATGATCGAAACATCCAGAACACCACGGGTTTTACAAAGATCCTATTTTTGAAGTTCTACCTTTTGGCCTGTAGATGGAGACAAACACCAACCGTCTGGGCGAGAAGGTCTCCCTCATACATGGGCAAAATAACTGTACAAATAACCTCCATTGTTTTCGAAGAAACGACGGAAACCTCATCACACGGGAGAGACAACGGACCTGTCTGCACTGCTTGAGTAAACATTACTTATGCTTCATTGGTAAACGGGAGCTGTGACTGTGGAGCGACGGTCTTAACGACGACTTGTTGCGAGGACGGGAGATGCGGCGGCGGCGGCGGCGGACGGTGCAGATACTGGTGGATGCTGAGAAGCGGCTGTAGTTTCATCACCAACAGCAGCTATATGAGTCAACATGGCCGCGGAGCAGCTCGACCTGCTCATCCTCTGAGCCGTAGAGCAAAACAATACTGAGGTAATGAAAAATACACGGTTCGTTTTATGCATACTCAGAAGGGCATTTTAATGGGGAAACACGAGACAAAGAAAGTTTTTGGCTCCATATCTACAGGTAATATAATCTTATTGAACACGCTTGCATTTATGACTCTGAAAGCAGTTTAAATACAGCTCCGTGCGATAAATGGGCTCGTTTTCTTCCTTTTGTTCAGCATAAATGGCGTTCATGCCCCGCTTCTCTCGGTCTCGGAGCAGCTCCAGGTCTCCGAGCCGAAAGGAGTCTGAGCGTGACTCCCCGACACTGACGGTGTCCGAGCTGGAGAGGCTGCTGTACACGGGCAAGACGGCCTGCAACCATGCGGACGAAGTGTGGCCCAGGCTCTACATTGGAGACCAGTGAGTTGGTTTTCAGTGGAGCTGCTATTGCCAGAATGATGTATCAGACAGCAGAGAAGAGTAGAGGTTCTTGTTTACACTCCAAACTATTTTCCTGAGCGAACCTCTCCCCACACATATAACACCACGTTGGTTCATAAGACTGACTACAGAGCTATAATTCTTGTAAAGTATTTTTCCGTGTGCATGTGCAAAGGGTGCCCAAATCGCAACTCTGTTTATGTCTGACCAAAAAATCAGCTAAAATATGACCAACATATTTATTTTGTTTTTAGTGTTAGTCACTTGATGCAATGAAATATCTCATATACACACTGCTCAAAAAAATAAAGGGAACACTCAAATAACACATCCTAGATCTGAATGAATGAAATATTCTCATTGAATACTTTGTTCTGTACAAAGTTGAATGTGCTGACAACAAAATCACACACAAGTCATCAATGGAAATCAAATTTATTAACCAATGGAGGCCTGGATTTGGAGCCACACACAAAATTAAAGTCAAATGTTCCCGTTATTTTATATATATATATATATATATATATATATATATATATATATATATATTCTCTATAATGTCTGTACGTTTGGTCGTTTTATTTT
>NW_015112890.1:91278-141881 GCF_001443285.1 Poecilia latipinna
AGGGATGTAGAGACACACACACACAAAAAGAAAAATAGTCATTTTTTTTTTGTTTTTTATATATATATATATATATATATATATATATATATATATATATATATAATCCCTGTAATGCCTGAACATTGGCTGGATTTCTGTAATATTTGTATGTATTTACAAAGATAGAAAGATAGTGAACATAGATTGCGTGCTCACATGAATATGGGTCTTAATGTTATGGATGATGCTGTTTGAGGAGAGTGAGTAGAGTTTATTTATGATAGTCATTGATTTTTAATGGTGAGATTTTCTTGTTACTTTATATTTTAAAAGCATTGTTGTTCTATAGATCAATACTACAGTTATAACATACATATTGGGAATCTTAGTGCTTGAAATAAAGAAAACTGCAACCCCACACCTTACTCCCCAGAATGCACTCATTAGAAACAAGTGAACAAAAATATCTCCTCATTTCAAGTTTCTATTGAAGATATAGCAGCTTCTTCAAACTGTGTAACTCAGTAACCTCTGTTAGGAAGAGCAGTACCTCAATGACTAAAAATGCTGATACAACTCTCCTCTCCTCAGAAACATTGCCTCCGACCGCCGTGAGCTGGCCAGACTCGGTATCACACACATTTTGAACTGCGCGCAGAGCAAGTGGCGAGGCGGAGCCGAGTATTACGCGGGAATGAACATCACCTACCATGGGATCGAGGCTCACGACTCCCCGACCTTTGACATGAGCGTCAACTTCTATCCGGCTGCCGAGTTTATCCACAAAGCCCTCTCGAGTGGAGGTAACTGTAAATACGAAGGCATGCCTACAGATAGAAACCATTCATTAATGAAGGATTTACATTTTTATCAATGCTAATTCATAGTGTGCATCCGCAACAAAATCAGCCCAAACCACCTGTCATAATCAGACTGAGGCAGATTCCAAAGGACGAGCAGCTCTAAAACAACCAGAACTTACTGTTTAGTGTCAAAACACCAACTCTGCCATAACATCACTTCCACACGAGATTAAAACTGTGCAGATCTCTCCATGACCTGTTGGTATGACCTGGTTAAAATCTATTAAAGATTATTAGGATCTGAAATAAAGGAATTTATTACAGTAGCATAATCTGACATTGACCAGTTTTAGAAAAAAAAATCAACATTTTATTTGAGTACATTTATTAATTATGGGGAAAATGACATGATTAGCATTTAACAGTATGTCCAAATTATTAATATTCATGTAAAAGAAGCATAATTAAAGAAAATGGAAATCGCTTATTGTAGGAATGAGGATTTTTGAAGTAAGTTTCTAAGGGGTTAGATTAAAAAATATATATGAAATTGATTGATTGATTGATTGATTGATTGATTGATTGATTGATTGATTGATTGAAATCATACAGTGCTTTGTAAAAACATTGTTGAAGTTTATATACACTGAATATAAAAACAAAATCACCAGTTTTTTTTCTGTCCTAAGCTAAATCGGATCAAACCTCTCTTGTTTCAGGTGAGTTGCTCCTATTTGCTAAATCCCAGAGCAATGAGAGAAAGTATGTGTCAGAGATGGATTCATTAATATGGCCAAAATTATATACATATGTAATCTCCTCCGACTGACCTAAAACAAGAGAAGTTTGATCTGATTTAACTTCAGACAGTGAGAAACAAAAGGTCTGTGAGTCAAAATTCTAATGAGAGACATTGAAGTTTTTGGTTGTAATGTGACAAAAAGTGCAAAAGCCCTGTAAGTCCAATCCAGATGCTGCATTTTACTTAAAAAGTAAAAAAAAAGAAAAAGCTCTTCCTTAGAATAACTCTAGCATGTTGGAAACATAACCATTTAACACCAGCACATGTGTGTAGGTAAGGTGCTGGTCCACTGCACGGTGGGAGTAAGCCGCTCAGCCACTCTAGTGCTGGCCTACCTGATGATCAGGCAGAACCTGACGCTGGTGGAGGCCATCAGAACAGTCAAAGACCACCGAGGCGTCATCCCCAACCGAGGTTTCCTCCGCCAACTCAACGGACTGGACGGCATCCTGAGAGAAAGCCGGAAGACATCACCGCAGAGCTGAAAACCCTCCCACACACACAACCACACACCCAAGCCAAGGTAGCAGCCATACACACGAAACAGAGACAAATTCAGAGCAGCATGTGACTTTCTGACGCCGGAGGCTCTGAGTGGCAAAAGGTGACTGAATGTCAGACTCTTCATTTCTTTTTATCTGTTCAGTCCTTTAACATGTACTACTGGTGGTGCCCATCAAGGTCACAGATTGATTAGTGGAGGCAATGACAACCTCACACTCTCCTTTAAAGCATTCACACATTCATTCAACCTGTCATTTTTTTAACTGAAGAAAAAATCAGGGAAACCCTCAGGGAAACAGCTGAGGGTGCCACTTTCAGGTCAGGTAACTGGAGAATGCAACAATTGGTGCGCTTCCACCCTTCAGACCAAGTACTTTACATTTGGGATTTAGGAGTATTGACATTTTAAAGACAAAAAGTTACTGATTTGATGGAAAATTGGTAAATGAGCATTGATAGAACGTCACTCTGCGGCATGTAGGTTGGAGAGGTTTTAAAAGCACAACTCAAGTCCCAAAAATACACGAGGCAACAAACAAACCCACACTGAAAACAAAGAAGTCGATCCAGCAGAGTCTGTTGTACTGCGATTGCCTTTGTACAGGAAGTCTTGGTAAAATCCCAACTAGTTTCTGAAGAAACCAACATCTTCTTCCTTTTTGGTTGACCCTTGACTTTAAACTTCTCACATTCCAGAATACACGGGTGGCTTATACGTGCTCACTTTACCAATTCATTCCAGTTTACTCAATTAACAAGCCACAAACAGGTAAGTCTAGTTCATTGTAAGTCTTGTTAGGACTAAAACAACCAGAACTTGTTGTTCTGGTTGTTGTTCTGGAAGACTGGTTGTCACATGTCTTCCAGATTGATCTGGAAGACATGTGGGAACATTCTTTCTGCCCTGACGTTTAGAGGCAGGGATCTGAATCGTCTTTTTCTACAAAGAACCTTTTAGGAGACTAAAAGTTCTCCCATATTTCATCCAAAGTCTCAAAATCACCCGTCATCAAAGTAATCGCGTGACGAAAATTGCGACATCTTTTTTACAGGGAGACATCTGCTTTCGCTTCTTGACATTAGGCCTGTGTCAAACTTTTTCGCCCAACATTTTGTCAGAAGTTTTGTCAGACGTCTGTGAGTGTGTGTTAAGCCGGAATGCGCTCGGACAGCAATGTTGAGTTTTCGCAACGACTGGTCCGCTTCCATTATCTGGTTTTTGTATCCACAGGCAACATGAACACTTTTCTGGAGCACTTATAGGATGTGATGAGGAAATACGTTCATTTGTATGATTCTTTGCTAAATACCAACCTACCAAATTACATGTTCATCTATGCCATGGCTTCTGCCGCTATGTTTTTGTCTGTCAAGAAGCAACAGCTCAATGCTGGGCGTGATGTATGCTGAAGCAAGAGGAGTTTTGCTAGGTGGTCTGCGGCGTGTATGAACCAGTGTGTTCGTATATTCATGGTCTGCAATCAAGTGACCAGGTGTCAACTGTTTGGCTTTGAAGGAATTATGGAAGAACCATCAGGAAGCTAGAGCTGTAGAACAGAGAAGGCTTACATGATATTCCCAGAGGCATTTTTTGAGGTCTTTGCTCTAGTACGTCGTTCCGGGGATTCTATTAAGGGTGTTCTGATTCTTTATAATGTTAGCCTCAGATACAGATAGAAGGGATCAGAAGTCAGTCCAGAGCCCTTTACATCAAGAAGAGTGGAAATGTTCTTGACTGTTTTTTCCGGCCGCAGGGTAGGTTGTGAACGTTCTCAAGGGATGGTGTATTTCTTCTGTCTTCCCAGCCATGGAGAATTTCAGATTCTTCTAAGGGAACTGAAAAACGTAGCTGGATGTTTGGAATTTCTGATTTAGCCTACATGAACATAGTAAGAAGTATCCTGTGCATTTAAACCTGGAGATCAAAACCAGGGAGAGTGGGATGCACAACTCCAAACTGCACAGATGTACTGCAGTGTGAGCACAGGATATAGCTATCTGACAGAGAAAGTCCCTGGTATCTATGTTCAGGTATTACCTAGAGCCAGGTTGAGAGTTGGGTCTGGTTCAGCTGCTGAGTCGATGTAGCAACAACTTCTGCGTTCACTTGGACGCTCTAGGACACTATCACCTTTCCTGGAGACCTAATCGGTTCAACTCAAATGCAAGGCGCAAGACAACATGTTTGAGCATGCTCCCCCTCATTGCCACCTTGCTCCACTCTGCATCACTTAAACAAAAACGGGTTTGGAAGCAGTGCACCCCACCCGCTGCTTAACCCCTTAACTGTCAGGATGACACCGGTATCTTCATGGACCCACTGACTTACATGTAAGCATTTTGACTGTAACAGTTAAGGGTGTAAACAGCTTTATTCTGAAACATAGAGTAATATAGCAATATTTTATCACCTTAAAAGAAACAGTACACACCATCATGATTCGTTCTTGTCCTCTCCTTGCATTATGTTCCAGAACCGTGTGAAGGCACAGTTCCAGATTTACATTCTTCTGCCCACATTGACAGGAAAAGTGACGTTCTGTTGTCAGCAATCTCCAATTACACAACCAGATGACTCTAAACTTATACACTGAATTTATAGACGCTGTTTTTACTACTCAGATGATTCCGTTTAATAAGTGCCCTGGCCTGAGCTATTGAGTCGTGCAGCAGTTGTAATATGGATCTAAACCAGCATCGCTTTCTAGCCGTTAGGTGTTCAAAATAACAACATAGATTTTTTTCAGTGTGAATAGAGTTTAGTTTTTGGTTTACTGCAGAATACTTTAACAGGCTCAGCCTTTCATCTATGTCCATTAGCACTAGCATTGCGCTGAATTAAAAACTGTCCAGTCCAGTGTGTGTTTAAGTGTTATATTGACTGGAAGGTCTCTTGGTTTACATCACAAAATAATACCAGATATGTGCCACTGCAAAAGCTACTAACTGCCTGGCTGACAGGAAGTGTTGAGTGTTCAGAGCCCTGTCGTACCCAGGGCATTCTGGGACTTGTGCTAAGTGGGGCTTGTGCTTCCTAAAATCATTCTCAGTTTAAGCTTGCATATTAAAAGTCTTCTTCAGTGTTGTTGTTAAATACTTAAATTATAGTGTTTCAAATATGCTTTCTGGAGTTGTATCGGCAAGACGAAGTTTGGGTGAGAAGACACACAGTTTGTCACATTACTGAAAATGTACATATTGGATATGAACGTTTGGATTTCTAAAGTCTAGAAAACAATCCAAATCTTAGCTAATTTAGAAATATCATTTTAGGGAGGCTTATCCTGCTCTCATTGGTCATCTGCAGTAGCGTGGACAGACTCCATCCACGTTTCCATATTGACCCTTTGTGTGTGACATCACACTCTTCAGAAAGCAGCTCACATGGCTGCTTGGATGTGCATAGACGTCCAAGCCACCTATGCACATGTTAACTCTTGCAAAACTTGTCAAAAACAGACCGTTGGTAGTCTAATATGGTCAAGCCATATTCAGGTCAAGTTAGGGCTTTACTTAACTTGACCAAATATGGTCAAGTTTACTTTCCTGAAATGCTTACTTTCAGGAAACATTTGTCTTTGGACAGAAGTCCAAATGTCTTAATCAAAATTCAAGGTTCCATTTAGTCTCTTTAAGCAGTGGGAGCTTTTGATTTAAAATATGAAGCAGCAGTCAACCAAAGACATGGAAATATATTTGAATGTTTATGTTGTCCAAATTTCCTGTGTCAGTGGTCCACCGTAAATACAAGAACATAATAGTCCCTGAAGATCATAACCACAATGCAGCTTTTGGTCGAGATTTGTAAAAGGACTAACAGCAGAAAGCTGCAGTGAGATCAAGCATTTGAAAATTATTGCTATTTTTGACCAATAAACACATTTAAAACTTGTGGACCAATAATTGTTCTTTTGAAACACAGGAATTTTTTTTTGTGGTATTATATTTAGTTTACATCAAAACTTGCTAAGTTAGTAACATGTTGTTACTGTGACATTTTTTTAACCCCCCAAAATGAAAAATATTCAGCAACAATTTTTTAACAATAAAGCCTGATGCTCAAATGGAGTCTGATCCTCCTACGACCCGTTTCATGTTGAACATTTTAAACTTAATAATCTTTGAGTCATCAGCTACCACTGCTTTAAGGTTTAATATAACATTTGGCTGTTATGTCAAATCACTTTCATTATGAATACACTTTATAAAACATCAGGCTGTCTCAGCTTGGAAAACAAGAGAGCTGAAAGTGGACATTACACCAAAATCTATTTCTAAGTGTTATGCTGTGGCTTACAGGTCATGGCTCCATTCCTTCACCATGTTGTGGCCCAGTTGATCACAGTGTTGCTGAGAAACAAAAAATAAAAAATAAACTCACCAGTGTTATTTCCAAAAGAAAGTACCAGACCACATCTGAAGATTCCCTCTAACTGGCTGACAGACGCGCTTTAGCAGGTTGTATTTTCTATGTGCTCGTTTTCTGATGCCTTCTGCATCTTGTGTTTTAATGTGGTCCATCTTGATGTTCGGTCTAAGCAGACAGCTTTACAAGGTTATTTAAGTGTTAACATTTTTGTGCAGATTAGGCTAAACTTCAGAGGTCTGATGTTTCTTCTGCTCAGTGTTCTCCTCCAGACAGAGGAGCATATATGATGTCCTATTAACAGCATTACGTGCTGATCTGAATAAGCTAAGCTACTAACAGAGATGGCAGTCAAAAAACAATTAAGAACTCTCCGAAAAGAACATGGAGGAAAATGTTTTCATTGTGACTTTCAGCTTTCCTGCGGTATGTTTTGTATTTGTGACGTTGTTGTGATGTGACCTGTTGTTCCCGTTTGTATCCCTGTGGTTCCTAGCAGCAGCCCTTCGATAGAAAGACTGGAATTCCAGCGAATTTATTTTTGTTTCACTCTGTCTGTGATTCCCCCCGAAAGGAGATGTTCATGCCTTAATCCGTCTTCTTCAACTTGGTCTCTTTACAGTGAAAAACGATGACAATTGTCAACTTTGTTTTGAAAAATGCTGTAATCGGTCATAAATAAATAGAAAAATCCTTTGAGTTTTACCGTGTTTTTTGTATTTAATACCCCTACATTCTACAATGTGAAGAATAAGTCACAATCAGATAATGCCAAACATGGCAGAGTAGCTTAGCTTTGCAAAGTTATTCATGACGAGTGAGTGTGGCTGTACTTTGGAAATATTTTAAAGGAGTTTTGGAATACTTTTACAATAACTTTCCTCAAATCTCATGGAAAACAGAGAGATACTGCTTTGTTCCCTTCTTTGTGCTTATGTGTGACGGTAAATGTAACTTTTGTTACTTGCCATGTCTGTCACAGACTATGACTTCACACCAAGTAAGTCTGAGGCAGCAGAAACCCAATATTTTTGATAATTTTTGCAGAAAATCTGGAACAAAAACCCCTCACAATTCCGCATCAGTACGAAAAATTGTGCCAATCATTATTCTGCGTGAATTTCCACAATCGTAAAAATCTGAAGGGACTGTTTTACAAAGCAGTCATTTTGAGACTGATTTAGTAGAACCAATTAGCTGGACCTCTGTCAAATTACATCAGCCACTTAAAAGGTCATGAATATTTAAGCAATCTCATTTTTATGCTCATCAGTGTTTGTCACTTTCTAGAAATTGTATGTTTATTAAAAAAACAAAACTAAAACAAAAAAATTGATTATCATTGTTGATTTGTAAAAGCCTTATGATGTGCTAACACATCTTGGTTGGGTTGTTAATGGTCCACTCAACCCAACCAAATGAAGAAAATGGACATGTTGCTGGTTCTATTCAGGTGAACCGTATCTCTATCAGCAATTTGGAAGAAATGCTGGTCAGTCAGTATGATCAGGATTTTGTAGAGCACCAGTGTCAGGAGCCTACTGAGAGGTCTGCAGAAGACAAATAGTTCCTGGATGTTATGTCAAAATCAGCTTTGCTTAAAGACGGTCACTATTACCTGAAGTTACCCTTTCGTAATCCCGAAGTAAAAATGCCCAACAACAAACAGGTGGCCCAGCAGAGGGCGCAATGTCTGTTAAAACTTTGTCACAAGACAAAGTTTTAACAGACATTGTTAAAGAAATGCCTGTCCATTTGGAATCTGATCCAGAGGTTAAAGATCAGGTCTAACATGTGCAGCTGTGCTGAAATAAGTTTGCTCCACATCTAAGCTGGTGGAGCAAACTTTTCCAGTTGGACAAAGCTAAAAAGATGTACGACATGGACTACTGGACTAAGTTGATGTTTTAATGAATTATGTGACAATAGAAAGATATTGAAGAGCAAAGTCTGCTAATGCTTAAATGTTAATATTAATAATACATTTGGTAATGGTCACTTATAAAGATATTAGATGTAATTCTTGTTGTAGATGAATTAGGGGCCGGGATGTTGTGGCCATTTATGTTAAATTTTGTGAATTGTAATTTCTACCTATTTTGTTTTCTTCTTTGGGCAGTTAGAATATATTTTAGATTAGAATATAAATCTAATTCATTTTTATATTTGGAATTATTTAGATTACTTTGGTAACTTTTAGACCTTCCAATTTTAAGAACACAGGTTGTTTGGTGGAGATCTGTTGTTTGACAGATGTCTGATGTGATGATGGGAGGTTTATGTAAAATGATTTTTTTTTTTTTACCACTTTTTTTAACTTGAAATGTCAGAGTAAGTTAACTTTCATTTTCAACTAAGTTGTAAGGGATTTTTAGTAGTTATTTTGTATAAAGCATTTAATTTCTTTCTAACAATCAAGTCGGAAGTGCGTGCAAGAATCAAACCACTTGTCACCGTCCACGACATTTGTTGGAAATGTTTGGTTTTGGAACCTAGAAGGCTGCGACAGGCACTGTATGAAACAAGTAGATGTCAAGTGAAACAAGTGTGACCACAAGTGTTTTCTAGGAACAAAAACCTACACAGTGGCTGGATTTATTTTTTTTTATTTTTTCTTAACACCAGTGTAATTTATGCTGATTTTTATAACAAGTGTTGTCCTCCAAAGAAAGATCACAGAAGTTACAAGATGTCCCAGCACAAATCTGAACACAGCAGAAATTAGATCAAACAGGAAGAAGGTATTTCATCAAGGTTGACTCATTGACCTTACAGAGTGCAGGTCAAACGGCTGCCCTGCTCATAGCTGATCACAATTAGCAATGGTAATCTTGCGACTTGTCCTGCCTCTATTTGAGCCGTAAGATTCCATCTTTTTGACAACATCGATGCCCTCCACAACACTGCCAAACACCACGTGCTTGCCGTCCAGCCTGCACAGCAGAACAGCCCATCATCAGTGTGTGTAGCAACACCGAGACCAAACTGAGGATCTGAACGAAACATCAGACTCACCAGGGTGTCCTTTCTGTGCAGATGAAGAACTGGGAGCCATTGGTGTTTGGTCCTGAGTTCGCCATGGAAAGGATCCCTGGTTCTGTGTGCTTCAGCGTAAAGTTCTCATCAGCAAACGTATTACCATAGATGGATTTGCCTCCAGTTCCGTTATGTTTGGTGAAATCTCCACCCTAAATATTCAAGAAAATAAATAAGTCTTCTGGAATCAGTGCTGCCATCCACCCATCCCGTTAGGTCAGAGCACGGACAATGGCAGTTTCCTGCACTTACTCTACCTGGCACATGAATCCGGGGATAATACGGTGGAAGATGGAGCCTTTGTAACCAAACCCTTTGTCACCGGTGCACAAGACCCGGAAATTTTCTGGAAAAAACCATAAATGTCACTATTCCTCAGACACAAACATCAACTGCAACCAAGAAAAAAAAAATTAACAGTTCGGAACCCAGTTTTTGGAATATAACTGACTAAAAGTGACTAAAAATATGAATATTTCTAATTATCAACCTCAGTCTGAAAATAATAAAAAAAAGCACTGGCACAGGTTATCTTTATTACATGATATTTGATAACCAGTGCACTCTTTTTTCTGTTCTTATTCGAGTTTCTTTTTTTTCTAAATCATACAGTTTCCTTTGAGTCACGTTGCATTTATCTAGAATTCATATCTTGGTGATTTTCTTGACAATATTCAGAATAAACTTAATGAATGAATAATAAACTCCTGAGGATTGACGTCCCATTTCCAGAATCAGGTGTGAATCTGTTTCAGCGAAGCAGCAGCAGCTCAGTTAGCTCTGAAGGAAGCTTCAGGGTCACCCACCTGCAGTCTTTGGGACCACATCAGCTCGCAGCTGCCAAGCAAAGAGGAAAGCAAATAAGTTAGAATACAAGGTGATATCAATCATTTTAAAAATCTTTAAAAAGTTAATTAATTTCCTCAACTAGGGTCCTGGCCCCTAGCTAGTTAGACAACTGTCAAGGCAGGATTGATTAAGGAGGTGATAATACTTATTTTTGTCATAATTAAAACCTCAATCTGTGCCAACCTGGTAGGGGGTGGGGGAAAGGGAGTGGGATGCTTGCAGTGTCACCAAAATCAAGTTATAGCCTGTGTTTCGCTCCCTAAGTCTAAAGGTCAGAGTTCACAGATGGCTCAGGGACAAAGGCTCACACTCTTGTTGGAAAACGGAGCACAAGGTGAAAACTTCTAAAAATGTACATTTCCAACTACACAAGTCAGACAAGTCTGCACAGCTTCCCAGTCATAGCTGCGGGGTGGGGCTCAGCACAGCAATGCCTCAACAACCCGGGCTGCGGAACAGGTTTGGTGGGAATCGTTTAGAAACGTTGAGAGCCGTTTTCTCGCAGATCTGGTTTCCAGAGAGCCAGCATTCAAACTGGCCCTATCTTCTTCATTTCTGACGGGGGTTTCCATGTGTTTAACATCTTTGGAAAGCTCAGAATCTGTAAATAAGTCAAAACGGGGAGGCTTGTTCATGGCTTTACTGGGACCAGTTACATTTTGCTTTCAGCTGTTTTCTGTTCTGACAGCGCAAATTTTGGGAGTTTCCACTTAACCCTTTCAGGATTTCTTATGACCTGCACGCAGTTTTAGACATTATTATTGGGGTCAGTGGCGAAATAAATGACATCAGAATACATGACTAAACAAAAGCAAAGTCGTCAGCACGGTCAGTCACAGGTACGGATCCCTGTCTTACTCCTGAACTCAGACTTACGTGAGCAGCTTCAGCTTACCTCCATTACGATCCTGCCAAGTGGAGCCCCATCAGCAGTGATGTCAAAGAAAACTCTGGGGTTTCCCATTTCTACAGCTCTGGAGGGATGAGACGGAGACGCGCGAGTCAAGACAACTCGCTAAGAGACTCCGTTTATTTTGGTTAAAAGGTGACGAAACGCTCTCTAACAACCAATTAATAAACCCGCACTACGAAAAACTTCAGAATGGACCAATAGGAATCCAGATAGGCGTGTGCTTAACTAGCTTCATGATATGACAACTTTTGAAAGCGAGCCAGAGACCGCAGGAAAACATAAATCACCTAATAAAACCCATATTTTTAATAGGCAAAGTTTATTTTATTTGAAAGTTTATTTTTATTTTATTGTTTAATAAAACCCCCAGAAAGTTTTTTTCCTTCATCTTTTTTACATCAAAAATAATACTACAGAAGCTTTGAATGACAGTATATCAAGTAAATGTAACTCAGCAATAAAAAGGGCAAGACAACTTCTTTTGGAGGAGTTCACGGTGCAAAAGCAGAGCGCTGTGCCCCCAACCCGGGGGTTCGATTCCCGACCCCTGCTATGCGTCTTCCCCTAACCCAGAGGTTCCCAAACTGTGGGGCGCGCCCCCTAGGTAGGGCGCCGTGCCATTGCAGGGTGGGCGCGGGAAGCCGTCTGGATGAAAAAACAAAAACATGAACGCTGTATGCGCTGGGTTTTTACCTTAGAATGGCCAACTCTCTGTTATTCCTATGTCAATTTGATACAGTAGAGGCTTCCACACTTCCCATATTTGTGTCCTCTGTCACTTTTATCAGCAGTTAAAACTGTTTAATCCATTGTTAACATGTCGTAACCTGTTTTTCCGAGGCGCCTTTAAACGCAACATGAGCGCTACGACACTTGCGCTGGTTTACACCTGTGCGGCAGTGAAGGAGACCTGCTGCTGCTGTGCGGAGCTATGCAGGTGTGTTAGAATCATGACAGCAAACCAGCAAAACGCAAAGAACTTTTCACAGTTTTTCCTCCAAACTAACCGACTGTTGAGTAAAACTGTTGGATGCAGGTAATGTTAGCTAAAAGATGACTAGCTTTTAGCTAACACCTTAAGCTTGTTAACAAGTAGCTTTTAGGCTACTGGTGTTGTTGTTGTCTATGTTCAGCTACGATTCATTTTGCCCCCAAAAAAGCTGATTCCCCCCTTTGTTCCGGGGCTGAGTATAACAGGGAGTCTCTAAGAATCCCCCCACCCCCTTTCCCTCCTTCACTGACACATATTGTTCAACCAGACAGCTATTTGTAAGCCATAAGGGGCGTTTGGAAACTACTGGGTCCCCCAAGAGAAAAAGTTTGGAAACCACTGCCCTAATCCATTCTCTGCCCATTTCCTCTCTGGAATAAAAAGCACAAGTACGGAGCCCCTGAAGGGATATTGAAGGGAAAAAAAAAACACACAAAAAACAAAAAACGTTTGCATTTATTTACAGTGATTGTAAAAACAAAGTACACCCTGTAAATAATAGTTTAAAAAGCCTCATTTCTGTATTCTAAAATTATTTAAATCTAATTCCGGATTTATAAAAATACAGAAATAATCCACTGCCGTTACTTCTAAAACAAAATAACTAATGATTGAAAAGCCTGCAGAGCTTCCATTAGCAGCAATTACTGATAGTCGTTTTATTATTATCTGCCTTCATCATTGCTCTCATGAACCGAGTCTTTGCCATTCTTTAGGAAATGTTAGCACAGAAAACAATTCTCTCCTCCGCAAATGTCTGAAAATCAGCCTCTGTTCCCTTTTGCTTTGCTGTGAGAGGTTTGACAGGCAGACCGATCCGCCAGGTCACGTCTGTACTGCTCAATTAACAACAGTCGCTCAGAGACTTTGTCAATATATTTAGTGACTTTACAGCCAAAAAACAAAACAATAAAAAAAACAACAAAAAAACCCCTCTGTGTCGGCCAAAATTACAATCGGCAGGCCAGACTTTAAAAGATCAGCAGCGATTGGCCAGAAAACTGCAATCAGGTGTTTCTCCCCAGAAGCAACTGTTGCTTCTCCAGGGTCATTGCTTGCTCAAGTAAGCTCCACAAGGTACCGATTCAAAGAGGCCGTCGCACTTCCTGATGATGATTTGATCAAGTTCTTCTGATTAACAACACATTTCCAGTTATTTTGGACCGATAGGAACTTGGATTTTGACCATTTTTAACTCCACCTTTGTTTAACCATTAATGAAAGTGTTCAGATTAAAACACTTCCATGCAGAAAGTCCAGTAACGTGGATCCCAGTCACACATGCCAAGAAACGTTTTCAATAAAGATGAAAGATCAAACAGTTTTTGCCAAATAAAGTGACTTTTAATTTAGATTCAGAGGTGGGAGGAGGGAAATAGTGAAGGGGGAGACAAAGTAAATATGGGTACAATGATGAATATGATTAAAAAATAAATAGAAAATAATGGCAATTACAATGTGCTACAAAATATGTGGAGTAGTTTACATATTTAAAAAAGCTTTTTCTTCTTCCTTTCTAGCAAATTTGCAGTTAAATAGTCCATTGTTTCCAAATATAATATCGCTGTTGCTCAAATTGGCAAAGAACATTTTTGCTGTAGTTACCTCGTTAAGGCAACGTTCAACCACAAAGGGTGTGGTTGCAAAACTGATCATAGAAAAAAAAAAAAACAAATAAACAAAACAAACTTCAGCTTTACAAAGTAGAATTAGGAACCAACCGTTGTCAGATGACTAGTTTCTGTCATACATGCGTCGTCTGCCTGTGTGTATGACACTGATAGTTTTTTCTTTTTTTTTTTACAACAGCTTTATAGTTTTCTAACATATAGAATGTATACAGTGCCAACAATGATCCATTATCCAACTAATGACAAAGTTACCATGATTAACAATTCTTTTGATACACACACGTTCTCTAATGAAAACAGCTGATTATACAGTACATAAACCCGCGTCTGGATGGGTTATACATGTCAAACCATTTAAAAACATACAATGGCAGAAAAGGCCATCGCACACATAGCTCTGAAAGCCCCGACAGAGGGAAGGAACGGTGGTGGTGCTGGTGTGGCGGGGGATGTTTTATTTTTTTCTTTTCCCACAGTGCTGAAGCACGTCGCAGACACAGTGAACCTCAGAAAACAATGATGCTGCGATTGCACTAAGTGTCACCAGAACTGGTCTGTTTTTGTTGTTTTAGTGAGTCATTTTCTAATTAATGACACTAAAAGCAAAACCATCAGTGTTAGTGGACTGATTTCATACGATGGAAATTCAAGAATGCAGCTCAGGTGGTTTAAAATTGCATTTGGAGTATAAAATGTATTGTTTTAGGACTATTTAAGCTAATGATACGAGGAAGTTACATTTTTGTTGTTCTGTCCAGGTTCCCAGTCCTAATTCTTACTCTCCTTCCTGATATTCAGACAAATGAAGAAATAAATAATTTAAAGGTCGACAAATAAATGATGTTGGTTTTGTTTTTTATGTCTTTGATGAAATATTCTGAAATGCCATAAAAAACTAAAGATTGTCACACATACAGATGATTCTATGAGGCAAGCTTTTCCCAAATAGGCTTTAATGTTGTCTTTAAAAATATATTTCTTTCTCTCTCTTGCTGTGAGAGAATAAAAACCAACTCTGTATGACTGTCTGTGTGAGGAGCTTTAATCTTCAAATATAAGTGACATCACAGTAGCTGTGCTTCTGTTACAAAACTGTCAATATTCCACTGATGTCGACAAAAAACAATTTCGCATTTGTGTTGTTTCCATTAAATAAGAAACGCAATTAAAATCACACATCAATAAGTTTGTTCAGACGATAAGTCATTAAAAACACTTTCACTCCATCATCGTCCAACTACTTCCCGTCATCGTCTCCTTCATGGTTTGCTCTAGCGGCAACATTTGATTGTTGATCATGTGACTAGTGTGATATGAAAACAATGTGTTTTCAATGCAGTTTTGCGAAATAAACTAATATCAATACGGTCAAAAACCAAATCATTGTAACGGCAAAATGTTTTATCCAAAAACGAGAGCGTTTTTGAAATTAGCGTGTTTATTTTTGGAATGTCAAACTGCACAAATTACATGATCACTGGAAACACAGCTACTGTTTCAGTACTGAGCTGATTTCTTTTGTAGTTTGGTTCCACTGATGTCTTTGCCTTACAGATGGGAACCTGCTCCTTTCCACTAAATATTTCAAATGCATATGGCAGAGGTTCCCAAACTGTGGGGCGCGCCCCCTAGGGGGGCCGCCGTGCCATTGCAGGGGGGGCGCGGGAAGCCATCTGGATGAAAAAAAAGCAACAAAAAAACATGAACGCTGTATGCGCTGGGTTTTTACCTTAGAATGGCCAACTCTCTGTTATTCCTATGTCAATTTGATACAGTAGAGGCTTCCGCACTTCCCATATTTGTGTCCTCTGCCACTTTTATCCGCAGTTAAAACTGTTTAATCCGTTGTTAACATGTCGTAACCTGTTTTTCCGAGCCGCCTTCAAACGCAACATGGGCGCTACAACGCTCGCGCTGGGTTTCCACCTGTGAAGGAGACCTGCTGCTGCTGGGCGGAGCTACGTAGGTTTGTGTTAGAATCACGGCAGCAAACCAGCAAAGAACTTTTCACAGTTTTTCCCTCCAAACTAACCGACTGAGTTGAGTAATGCAGGTAATGTTAGCTAAAAGATGACTAGCTAATATCAATACAGCACTTTAAGCTTGTTAACAAGTAGCCTGTAGGCTACCGATGTTGGTGTCTATGTCTAGCTACGTACATTTATTTTGCCCCCCAAAAAAGTTAGACAGGGAGTCTCTAAGAATCCTCTTCATCCTCTTCCCCCCCCATCCCCCCCCACACACACAGAAACACACACGTCGTTCAACCAGACAGCATAGGGCATAGGGGGGGCCCAGAAAATGTTTGGAAACTGCTGGGGGGGCCCAGGAGAAAAAGTTTGGGAACCACTGGCATATGGCAACATGAAGCAGCTACAGTAAAGTTAATGTGTGCATCCTTCAGCTTCCATCATCTTCCTCATACACACCTCCTGCCCCCCCCAGTCTGAGGCTTGTGCTTGTGTTTGAAATGCTGGCCTGTGGAGTTGGTGCCTGTTAGGCTCCCTTTTTTTTTTCTTCACTCGCCGTGTTCCTTCATGCACCTCCACACTGCACTGAAAGGACCTCATAGTACAGTAGGACACTTAAAAGACAAGAGACGAACAAAAACACTGGTATGCACGCACACGCTGAAGCGGGTGCAGACGGGGGGCCAGGCGGACCTCTTCGGCGCCGTCCACACGTCAGTTGTTTTCGAACAGTGCCAGCAGGTCATCGTTGCTGTTGTTCGGGAGGTCGGGGGGGCCCAGGTACGACAGCAGCTCATCTGGGTTGGTCAGCTCGGGAAGAAGCTGCAGGGCGGACAGAAATGGTGTGAGATGCTGAGGGTTCTGTACATTAGCATGACTATTTCTGTTTTTCATGGCGTTGCTGTTTCAAAGAAAGAAAAAAAAAACACTGATTGAAATTGCAACCTGCCTTTTAGCACAAAAAAAACACTTGCTGTGTTCCCCCACTGGCCTTACAATTGGAATTACAAAAATAAATGTGCTCAATGGAAACACACAAATAAAAACAAAAAAACCCCAAAAACTCATATTTTTCAATAAAAAGTTTTTGTGGTGTTTGTAAAAAGAGCTACTAATACCTGAACTATTCTACTTTGTTATTAATTAGCAAACAACATATAAGCTGAAAGATTCTGTTACTGCAAAACAAACCTGGATCATCATCCTGCCGCCATGTTTCATCCTGACCAAAGAACTTCTTCACAGTATTTTTCTTAAAAAAAAAAAAAAAAAATTCCCAAACAAGTTGTTCACTGTTTGTTTTTCCTTGTTCAGGCCTGATTGTCACTCACATCCAGCGCGTGATCGGCCCCCTCCCCTCCAGGGCCTCCCAGACCAAAGGAGCCTTCGCCCTGCAGCCGTGAGTTCTGTGTGGCTGAGCTCCTCTGTGCTAACGGGCTGCTGGCCTCGCCAAGACTCTGGTTGTTGTGGACCCCCGATACGTGCTGCTGGAGGATGCTGCCGTGCGAGTGCTCCATTCCTCCAGAGTGGGTCGCCTGAAAGCAGTTATAATATATAATTTTGCAATTAACTATACAATCTATAGGTTTTCTCCTACAATTATGTAAGCTAAATCTGAGGTCTAGTCTACATGTATGTCGATATCTGGGAAAACAAATTCATTTTTATGCGTTTTAGCCTTTCATCCACAAGAAAACTCAGTTTAATATCACTGAAAACATTAATTTATAAAAACTCAGACTAAAGTGGAGATTTGAGAAAACTGCATTTCTGTTTGTGTGTCTACATGGAAAAGCTGACAGAGTCCCATGCATTACAGCCTAACTTTCTGATCAACATCGCCTTGTGTTTTATTAAGTGTGTATTCTAATGCGTTATTTAAAAGTAGTTCAACCTCAATATCTGTCCACACAAATGGACCTCCTGGCACCATGTTGAATTTCTAACAGGAAGTTGTGGTTGTTTTGAAGCAATCCGATTGGCTGACAAGTTTTAGCTTTACACTACACTGCCCCCTGTGGGTTTGGCATGTTTAAAGCAACACTCAGGTTCGTATGGATGAAAACTTTTCTGAAACCTATTCTGCTGTGCGAGTGCTCAATATTAGGTTTTTAAACAATGTGGTGTAGATATTTGGTTTTGTAAAGAGCCGTTTGTTTGGCTTTAATATGTCTAACCTGCTCAGACGGGTAGGGGAGGGGGGGTTGCGGTCCGGAGGAGGTGTACTCTCCGAGTGTCGGGGTCCCAGGAGTGTTGGGGAAATCTGTAAATCCCGTTTGTCCGGAGAATCCCTGGCTTCCTGCAGAGCAAAACAAAGCAGGCACGACTTCGGTTCAGCATGCAGCATATCAGGGGTTTCCAAATATTTTAATCACTAGGGCCAAAATCGTTGAGCTACCTGGCCGGCTGTAGTCGGGGGTGTTCCTGCCCCCTGCACTCAGACTCTGGTATGGGGACGAAGCGGGCCCCAGGGCCGCGATCATTTCCATCACATTCGGCAGGACCATGTGACTCGGACTGACTGTGCGGCAGCGCTTCAGGACCGGACCGTCGGGCTCCTCCTTTATGTGGAGGTCGGGCTTGATTGGCACGGGTCTCCAGCCGCACACCGGGTCGATGGTGATCTCCTCGTAATCAGAACTGAGGGAGGGGAAACAGAACCGCTACGTTAGGATATAAAGCTCTTAACCAGTGGTGTATAAACATTTTTTTGTGCTGAGGACCAAAATCACCAAGTTGAAAAGGATTGAGGGCCGCCATGGAAAATATCATCAATATCATAAAAACACAAAAAGATTATTGTGAATTCTTTGTCTTTTACTCATGATGGTGTATTGGAGTCACTGTATATAGAGGGAAAAATGTGTAAATTTTCTAGAAAAGAAACTCAAAAGTTTTCATCTTTTGAAACTCAGAAAGTTCAAAGTTTGTTTCTAGTAAATTTCTGAGATTAATCTAAAAAATTCTGTTTTAATTTTTTTTTCTATCTACCATTGCCCTAATGACCAGTTACACTGTATTTACTTGCACCACAATAAATTAAACATGTAAGATTTTGTAATATTTTGCATCTTAATGTTTACCTGCTGTAAACATTAAGTCAAATGTTCACCTGTTTAACCTGTAACTTTTCAGACTTATTTTCTATTTTGTAGGTCTGTAAAATGGTTTTGGTTTATTTTCAGCAACAAAAATAAGGATTTTCTTCTAAAACTGTTGCTGTATTTAGTGAAACATGGCCAGCATAAATCATTGGATGTTTGTGGCACCGATTATTGGGAAATTCTTTGTATTGCACTTAATATTTTCCGTTTAACAAGATATAAACATGTCAAGGAAAATAACATCCTAAAAAATGACAAGTTTCAGAAGGCCAAAATGGCCCCCGGGGCCGCACTTTGAAAGTCCCTGCTCTACAGTAAAAACCCTCAGGACCTTGTTGACTCGCTGTGTTTGAGGTCAACTGAACAATCTGACATTGATTTATTTACAGAATCATCACACACATGTTCACAGATTCAGGTTTCAGTATTTTGTTAATCTAAAAACTTTTAATTTGAAAAGCCTCTAAATTCCAGCTGTCTATCCCCCATTTCAGTTCTCAGTCTGTGTTTTTCACTCAACATAATTTTTATATGGGTTGAAAAGTGTCACTTTTTCTAAAACAAGTGTTTCACAATTATGTGCTTTTTTTTTTTGTTTTTTGTTACTTACTTCTGAATGTAGACCAGAATCCCCAGCATGTACTGGTCGACCTCCAGGCCTTCTAGCAAAGCTGTTTTACTGCAATCGAGAGGAGCAGCCAGTTGGTTCAGTTTCATATCAGCAAAAGTAGATTTGATAGAAAAGTTGCCTCTGTACGTACTTGCACACAGGACACCGCCACGTCCCTCTTTCACAGTTCAGTTGTAAATAAGACTCCAGGTCAAAACACTTGAAGAAAAAAAAACAAAACATGGCCGCTGCGTGTTAAGTTGTGATTTGGAGCAGTGGAGGTGTGTGATGTGGAGTGATGTGTGACCTCACCTGTATGTGCCTGCAGTCGTGGCCTCTGGCCGGCAGCTGGATTCGTCTGAATGTGATCGGACACTTGAGGGAGACTTTGATTGCAGTCTGTTCCACTCCGTCCTCTCCGTTTAGACCGGGCGTCCCGGGAATGGTGCCGCTACTGAAGTTTCGTTTTACTGCAAGAAAGGCAGAGCGGCGACAATATTTGACTACGCCGTTGCTCAGGAAACACTCCAGCTGTCAGACAGCAGCAGATAAACACAGAGATGCTGGTCACTGGCTGGTGACCGGAATCAGATGATTTATAGCTCGACTGACCTTAACCAGCATTGATTAATCATTAATATCAGATGATAAACTCCACAACTTTCCTTTGCCTTCAAAAATGAGTAAAACCCCTTTGTGAAGAGACTGCTTCCACATGTACAAACTGTTATAAATGTGGTTCATATAGTAAAAGAAGAGCTCCATATAACTTGAGTTTCTCTTCTCAGAAAGGAAGTTTTTGAATGTTTGTTCCTTCATATCTCTTTTATTATTGTTAAAGAGAAATCTGAAGCTGCTCAAATCGGTTTTGTTAGGTCAGATCAGAAATTGGCCAAGTTAGGATCAGTGCACCCAAGTTGAAACCAAAATGGAGTCCCAGCCCCTAAACACCCATTTGACTTTGTTTTGCCTGACAAACATTAGAAATACTCGTCTGAATGAAGAGCGATAGAAGAAAACAGCTGGAGTTTTTCCTGTCAGAAAATTGGCTACTTATATGGGTTGAAAAGTTTCACTTTTTTCTAAAACAACAGACAAACAACGGTGACTTGATGGATCACATGTACTGCAGTGAAACATCCGACCCGACATGGATTCACACGTGTGAATGCTTCATTTAAGAGTGCTTTAAACCTCTAAAGATGGATACACAAGAATATTTTTATTTTAACTTGTAAGACATGCCTAAAACATGTTTTTTTTTCTAGAAAACACTTGTTTTGTTGTGTTTTTTCTAGAAAACACTTGTTTTCTAGAAAAAAAAACACTTGTTTTTTTTTTTTCCAAAGCTAAGCTGAAGTTAGCTTTGAGGGATAACTCCAGGAAAGAAATGTTTAGAGATTAGGTCTTCTAAATAATAATTAAAAAAAACTATAAGCTTCATAATAACAAAAAAATAAAGTATAGTATAACAGACATAAAATACATAAAACAAATCCCAAAAATGTAATTAAAGCCCTCACTAACTTCCATCACTGTTTATTAAAAGTTTCACATTCTACAGGAAAAAATACATTTGTAATTTTGACAGGCCTGCCACTGATGTGTGGAATCAGATGAAAATATCGTGTAGAAATGAAAACATTGTTGCAAAAACAAGAAAATCAATAAAAATAAACAAACAAACATTATTTTAGCTTTAATTATGCTTTTATAAACCTTGATATGCAAAGAATTTGTGGAATTTCCGTAACACTTTTCCTTCTGGTGGCATTGTGTCACCATGGTTACGTGAGGCAGATGATCCCGGATGCTTGTGAGAAATGAGCAGAGACAGCAAAAGCCTGTTCCCGTTTCCAGAGTTCCTTAACAACATCAGGTGGATTCTGTGGCAGCCCACCAGGGACCAGACACGTCTCACTGGGACGACTGCAACTGACACTAGGAAGCAGTCCACAGCTGCTCTACTGGTGGCGTCCTCATTGTTGCCATGCAGCTCCTCTTCTCTGCTCACTGCAGTCAAGCTGAATAGCAACTCTGGTCTTCTCAGAATAGTTCAAACTCAGTCGGACCGGTCTGCTCTTTGGATCTTCCACCATAGCTTACAAGAACTTTGATAAAAAGAACCAACTAAGAACCAACTAATGCAGCTGTTCAAACTTTTTTAGTTTTATCTGCTCAACAATAAACAATTTTTAGGAAATCTGTATATCATTAAATATAGAAAAAAATAAAAGGGTTTACTAAAAGAAAAACAGACATTTCCAAAATTTTGGGGGTCATTGGTTGTTTGTACTGTTCTTGACTTGTGAACAAATGACTCTAAAAGAACTAGTGAATTTTTTAAAACTTTGTAGGGAAAAACATTTACTTCAATTTTAAGAGCTCAGATTGTACAGACATTAAGTGTATGTAAATAAACTTTAGAGGAAATAAAAAAATTTTCATATAATTTTCCACAAACATCAACACCACATAGACGAAAATGAATCCATCCACTTTACTGTAAAAATATTGAGTCTCTCTTTACTCTTAAAATGTAAAAAGAAATAAAATGATGGTTCTTGAAAAATGAGAAAAGATTGTTTGCAGGAGGTATTAATCAAAATGTATAAGCAATGTTTTTTTCAACTAAATTATGTAACTTTTGTGGCTCTAAACATGTTTTATTCAGCTGCACTGAGGGCAAAATGGCTGTTTGGATTATAAAGGTTGCAGATCAAGCATAGTGCAAGTTTACTCACTCTTGGTGATGCAGTGCTCAGCTGGCAGTAGCCTCTTCTTCATCAGGCCCTGCAGGACAGACCTGACCGATGGCCGGTGGACCAACTGCAGCACAAACAGGTGAGACTGTGGACAAAGAAACAGGAGGGGACAAAGTCAGCGTGGGATTCTGCATCCCTGTGATCCGTGATCTAGTAGAGTGTCGCTGCGGCGACCGGACAGATGAGGCATCTGGACTTACGCAGCAGCATGCCGTCACGGTGATCTGCACGGTGTTGCGTCCCGGTTGACACACTTGCTTTAGGTACAGGGGCTTATGGGAGGTCTTGTTGTCCCCTCTCTCAATGGACAGAGGAGTTGCGTTAACGCTGACCTGAGACAGAAAGTTCAGAAAAAAAACAATCAAGAATACAAATCTGTCGCCTTTTAAGCATGTCCCGATGTAATTTTTACACTTACGATACGAAACCGATATCTCAGCTTTGAGTATTGACAGATACCGATGTTGATAAGATATTAGCAAGAATCATACACACTTTTATTGCTTATTTTGTAGTGTGGAATGTTGGAGCAGGCTTGATAAATTGATATTACTAAAACAGAGAACAATAGTCAACAACAACAGGTATGAGAACAAACTCATTTATTATTAACCAATGGGACTGTACGTGGGATACAAATGCAGAATGAGGTGATCCGATACTCGTTTCTGGCTGATATCGGACCACTCTCCAATAACACTTGTGGTTTTATATTCTCTAAACTGCTGAATCCTGTAATTTAATCGGTTCTGTGTCCATGCTTACATACCTAAAGCGCTAAATGCTCAAAGTGTCACAATCTCTGATGGCACGTTTCTTTTTCTCCAACATAATTTCTCTTCCACAAATTCACCTCCTTGGATTCAAACTTAAAAAATCCTCAAATACTTTTTTTTTTTTTTTTTTGCCACAAACTGAGCTTTATGCAGTTTGACCTGCTAAAATATTCAGCTCATGTAGAGATGAGAAAGAAACTCTGGCAGGCTGGAATTGAAACTGATGGCCAAAATATAAAAAGTTGAATAAATGTAATATGTCAATATATATTCACAAAGGCACATATTGAGACCATAAAAACACCATAAATCCCAGGCCTTTACGCTAAAGACAACTCGCAAACATGTGACATCATCTCAGCTTATAATATAAAGCACCTACAAAAACCTGAACATTGTTTACTATACAACTCTATGTACTAAAAATCAGAAAAGGCGCTGAAAGAGATTAAAGCAAATGAAGTGACTTTATAGAAGATGATATTCCAATTGCCATGTTTATTAATCATATCACCATCACATGATTTTATATTATCCAACCATCGATACTGATAGAAAAGGAGCCACAAAACTCATCTCTACATGCTTATAGGAATTCTGGAATTTATTTGCCACTATGGCATTAGATGCAATAATATGCACTTTCATGCAAAAATGGGTCTAGAGACATTTTCTTTTCATGCTGTTGTTGCAACAGTTTCCTCCGAGACAGTCATTAATGAATAACAAAATAAGTATTTGTTCAATTTTGAAGGTGACAACAACAAAATAATAATACAAAAAAACTTACAATAAAGTGGCTGTACTGATGTTGGATGACCTGCATTTAGGTACAGTTAGTGATAACGGCAGCTGGCCCTGCCAGTGGCTGACTGCTGCCGTTAGCGCTGATGTCAAATGAAGAAAATATGCATAAGATAGGCAAAGAGCTGCTAATAATTATCTAGATTTATGGTAGTGAGCAAATCGCTGATTTTATCCTTTTAATTATCCATGTACACATATTGATTGTTGCAGATTTGAAATGGGTATAATAAGAGATTAAAACTGTATTTTTCTGATGTTATCAGTTTAAATTAGATTAATGGGCTGAGTAGGCTGCTAGCAAATGAACCGTTCTTAGGAAGCAGTTTTAAATTGTCCCAGGAATTACAGCCATGAACCATAATATTGTGGCATTTTCAAGTTATGTCAAGATAGTGAAATAAGAATGGAAGTACATCATCTTAAAGATCAATAAACTTTAATTAAAACCGGAACTGGAAAACATTTTGACTATTCAAAATAATAATAAAAAAAATTTAAGATGGAAATAAAATCTAAACATAAATGAAACCATAAACAAAATGGATTATGACGTCTCCGTAAACAACACTGCCGTCAAAAAATAATCATTAGGTTCAGACAGGTAAGAGGCAAGACAGCCTAGAACATTTGTCATAAAGGAGCTCATTTTCATTTATGATGTGATTAATTGATTTATTGCTTATTGCCAAAGGCTTAGTGGTTGTAAGAAGACAAAATGTTCAAAAAGAACTAAAAGAGCTCTTTATCAAATGGTTTCTGTGTTCTTACAGTTTCAGAACCAAAAGCTGTTATTACACATGTCGGCCTCAATGTTGTTCTTCCTGTAAGTCAGCTGCACTGCAACATGGCGGCCATAAAGAGCTGTCCCAACATTTCCACTGAGTCAAGATCAGTGTTACTAATTTAGTCAGACAATTAAAGGTCAAACACAACTTCACTGAGGTAACTTGGCCTCAATCAGCTGAGTAGATGAATAAGGAGAGTCCACTTTAAAGACTTCTTTGACACACATAAAAGATACTTTATCGTGAGAGTAAATAGACAAATAGCTCATTTCAAATATATGAGATCAATGCAAAGTGTCTACATCAGTGAGTCAGTTTGGATTCCTTGAACATGAGACGAATCCACCTGAGAGCTGGATCCAGTGAAAAAGGTTGAAGGTGCTGCTTACCTGCACAGAGGCAGGCCAGTTAGTGTTCATCTGCCTGTCTTCATGGTGGTAACATTTGAACTGTAGCTCCAGATCTGGTCTGTAGGGGGAGACGCAACACAGTGGTCAAACAGACCCATAGTGGGGTTTCCTAAGCATCTGGGTCTGTTTCCTGTGTTAGATAAACAGCTCAACTTTCTGTGTATTTAATCAAATTCACGATACTTTATGATAAGCATAAATTCAAGAAGCCAGAATGCTGTAAGCCAAATCAAAAGTGGCTTCAGTGTTAGCTTAAGTATGTCTTCATGTATGCAACAGAGTTATTGCAGCTTTTTAGGTTTTACCTTTTTTCTTCCAACAGACCGATTTGTTTTTTTAGTTCAGTTCTTCATAATAATAGTCACAATATACTTGGAAAAAGTTCTGATAATAATAGTCACAATATACTTGGAAAAAGTTCTGAAATTACTTTTATAAAAGTTTCCTTTTTTTGCATCACAAAAACATGGTATTTGAATAGTGATGTAGACGTGCCGATTCCCTTGTACATGACCTGATCAGCCACCAGGTGTCATACTATGGTAGCAAAGTCACAGTGTTAAAAGCCTTCAATCATTTCTTTGATCAAGAGAACCAGACTCAAGTCTTTTTCCTTGATGGAGATCACATATGAACTACTTTATTCATATCTTCTCACCTCATCACCAGTGTTTTGTAGACCGAGTCTCGGAGCTGGAATGCATGGTTGCTGACAGCCAGGTTGTGCTCCAATCGGAACGGCTCCAACACCACGCCGTCTCGGACCGGGAAGGTCAGACGCAGGTCGTCGCTAGGGTTACCTTCAAAGGGAAACATATCTTAGTGCTGGAATCAGTAACAAAAGTTCAAATTCTATATCAATAAACTGCAAACAGATGCAACCAGTAAAACGTATCAACTAAGGCAGCCTGAAGTGACCCAATTCAGATTTTTTTGACGTAAAGATCAGACATGTATCTGATCTTTTCATGACAGTCTGAACAACACAGGTCAGAGTCTTTTTGAATGCAACCCAGGCCACTTGGGTATCCAGTAAGTATCCAAATCAAATGCGACCTAACATCCAGGTCACATTCATCCAACCTGAACATCACTCGTACTCGACAAATGTCACTATTCTGCGACCTGATACACGCAAGAGGGAAGAAAACAACAAGCGTTACAGACAATATGAGGATTAAGTTGTTAATATGCTGCTCTGGTCAGACAACTTCAAATGTGTAAGCTGTGCTCCACCGTTAGCATCCACGTTTACTTCTGCAAACACTGAGAACGCTGACGTTACGCTACTGCGCATGCGGGACACTTTCAGGTCATCTGCCCGTTCACACTGCAGAACACATACAGGTGGCATTTATTTAGAAGTGTGAATGGCCACAGCAAAAAAAACAATCCCATTTGACAAGACAATCTGAATTGGGCCACTTCAAGCTGCAGTGTGAAACCAGAAGTTTACATACAGTGGATAAAAAGACTGCCTGAAGTTAAATTCAACCCTTTATCACCTTAAAGAGACATTAATAATTATTTTAGTAATTGATTTTGAAGACATTAATAAATCAATCTCTGGCATGTTCTTTCTCTCATTATTATGGCATTAAGCAAATATAAATAATTTTTGATAATTCTAACTGATCTCAAAAAGAAAAATTTACTCTGATTCAACTGTACGAACACTTCCATGAAAGTGGTTTCATACTATGAAGAATTCAAGTGTGCATCATGGCAATGACAAAGAGGAAGTAACTTGTTGCCCATCAATCTGGGAAAGGTTAAAAGCACCTTCCCAACAATTTAAAGTCTGTCATTCTGTTTCAGGAGGTTATTCCTAAAGTGGAAAACATTTCGGACAGTTCCCTGCAGTGGATGTCACATTAAGTTCACCCCAAAGATGAAACAGTGCTCTACTTGGAGAAAATACTAACATCCTTAGATTGCACGGGCTGTGTTAGTGTTACAGACTAAAGATTGCAATGATGCAATTCAAAAAAGAAAGCAATGTGGGAGAAAGAAAGCAGTCTTGGGACCCTTCTAGCTGAGAAGGCTCCGAAGAGTAGGAGAACATTGGGTGGCTTAGGTTTGCAAAGTTGATATTTGAACAGAAAGGTTAAATGTGATGTTTGGCCATAAGAAACGATATGCTGGAGAAAAATCTGATTAAAAAGAAATCAAATGTATCTTGGAGCATTACGGCCAAACATCGGACATGGACCCTGCAGTCATTGAGTCGACCATGACCTCTTTATGTATTCTAGAGCCGAATATGATAACATCTCTCTGTTTCCTATTGTTTTGCTGAAGTTGGATCCTGACACTCTGATCTAAATCCTGAAAAAGTTTTGCATGTCGGCAAATCTTAATGAACTTAGGGAAACACTGTGAACACACTGATGATGTCACGCAGAATATGACCACCAGGAGTCACTGCAGCTGATGGCGCTTCAACAAAATCCTTTCACAGCATTTTGGCTCTATATAGTCCTCTAGGGACCACATATATGCTTTCTATATATTTGTTTACATATTTGTTAAAATTGTCACTATGTCCTGACAGGAGAATATGAGACAAGTAATCTGGAAAGTAATCCTCTGCCTTCTCCATTTGGCCCCACTGTCGTCTGTAGAAATACACCACTCCCTGTCAGTGCTGTCAATCAAGTTCATATACAAGCTACTCTCACACCCTGCCCCTTGCTCTCTGCTACACAACAGCTCCTCCCCTACAGCAGAGCCTGCCATGAATGCTGAGGCTAGTTAGCATGGCCATAGATGATGGTGGATAAACAGTTTCCTGTGTTGTTGGGTATTTCTCTATTATTTTTTTAGATTATCTGTCTCACAGATTTAACAAATATGTAAAAAATATATTTTTATAAAAGTTACATGCTGCGTCTTTAATATCTCATGGGTTCTTGATCATCTGAGGTTGTATTGTTCTTATTCTAAGATGAAAGAGGGTGTGGCAACATGTAACCCTGACCGACCTGTGGAGGGCTGCTGGGTGCTGATGTTGGCTTTAGAGTCCAGTGGAAGGTAGGGCGGCTTGGTGTCCTGGCCTGGAGAGAGGTAGGGGGGTATGGAGCTCCCTGGGGTCATCGGTGGGGTGGGGTTCCCTCCCATCGGGGAGTTGGGGTACCCAGGTATCACTGCACCTCGACCTGGCTGAGAAAGAGAGATGAAAACAAAGTTAGAACTTAAATTTTTTTTTTCACATTGAAAGTTTCCATGCTTGGCTCCGCTTGTAGATGTATTTAGGTTAGAGTCTAACAGAAGGCAATAACTGAACACATTGAAGGAGTCTTAAAAGACTTACCCCGTTGACTGCAGCCTGTGTAAAGGCATTGTAGCCCCCTGCTGCTCCAGATGGTAGACTGCCCTGGCCATTGAAAGGCTCTGACTGGAAGCCACAGACAAGAAACACAATGTTCAGATAATTCCTCACCTATCTTGAGACAAAGAAATTCAGCATCAATGTTAAGAAGAAATCCACACAGGATTCCTCAACGATTCTCAAACATTTATTCAGGTTAAATTTTGAACATAATATAATTTGAAATATCAAAGGCAGGAGATCTGAATTTTGAATTGAAGGCTCCGTGATGTACTTGTTTCACAAGTTTTCAAATTAATTCAGCTTTAAACAAAATTCGGTAATAGTCAACCACAGTGAATCTGATCACCTTATAGAACTGTGGAGGATTGGGCTGGCTGGCACCAGGAGGGAACTGTGATGGGTTGTGGGTTCCAGATGTGTACGGCCCCATGTGAGGCATCCGACTGGACGGATAAGAGGGTGACGGTGCGCATCTCTGCTGCGGACCACTGGGGTACTGCACAGGCTGGTTGGAATACCCAGAGATCCCTCCGGAGCTGTACTGTGGCCCCGGAAACCCCTGGGAAAAGAGACGACAGTTAAAGAACCGCACAGGTTCAGCCGCAGTCGGAGTCCTAAATGTCAGTAATGATTGAAAAAAAAAAAAAAAAAAGTCTAAACCTCAAAAGTGAAGTTAAAACCTCCACTGACCTCTGAATGGAAAGGTCGCTTGAGGCCCTGCTGTCCGCCTGAGAAGCCAGCGTGCTGGGGCATCCTCTGGGCCTGCGCGGGGTGAGAGGGATACAGCCCACCTGAGGAAGGTGGCAGTCCGGGCCTCAAGGGTACCATCCCGCCGTGGTTCATCCCTGGGGGCCCGCGGGGACCAGAATGAGACAGGAACTGGTTGCTGTAAGGGGATGCTCCACCCATCTGACCGGGGGAAGAGGGAAATAAAACAGGAGGCGTAAAAACAAAGCCTGCTGGTTCTTTTCTGCAGCCTGGTCGGCTTGTAGAGCACAGGGAGGGAAAGTTACTGATAAACTAATGACGCCAAGTTACAAGGAGGTCAAGAAAATGTTTTGATAACTTCTACTAACAAGAAGTCAGTTATCAGGACATCTGCAATCATGGGTTGTCTGGTTGCTAAGAGATTATGTTAAGGCAAGACATGATCTGGAAAACAAATCAAGAGCCAATAAAAATACATTTCTGTGAAAACAAAAATAAAACTTCAGCAAAATCTGCAGAGTTCAGCTGGCTAAGTTTATGATCACTAGAACTTACATTTAAAACCTACATAAGTTCTGTAAAATGACTTTATTAACTGAATAACTTTCCTACTCAGTAACTTAAAGTTGCCTGAGACAGGTAAGCATAAGTTGGTAATTTATCTTTACCTCTGCGTGTGAGTCAATTTACGCTTAAAGCTGCAGTGTGTAACTTTTATAAAAATATTTTATATATTTGTTTAAACTGTCACTATGTCCTGATAGTATGAGACAGATCATCTGTGAAAAAAAACAAGCTCCTCTGCCTTCTCCCTGTCGTCCCACTGCCATCTGCAGAAATACTCCACTTGGTCAGAAACAACCAATCAGAGCCAGGGGGAGGGTCTTAGCGCTGTGAATCACCCTAGTCAGCCTTTTGGGTGGGACACCAACCAGCTACTTGGTGTCACACCTCAAAATCTGAATATCAAAATATTCAGATTTTCTGAAACACTGAATGTTGAGTTTTCATTATCTGTAAGTTTTCATTTTTAACTTGAAACCACTCCAGGGGTCACAAAGTTTTTTATATTTTTCCTTTTTTTTTATAACTGCAAAAAAACTATGATTTTTTTATTTTCACCTGCTAAATAAACAATAAACTCAACTCACAACATTTTAACGAAATAAGCAAAGAAATCAGATTTCAGTAGACGAGGAATGCATAAATTATTGTAGAGTTTAAACCAAAAAACGGATCTTGCAGGTTTGCCATATTAAAAGAAAAACATATCATACATTTTTTTGATTTTCTAGATTTATTTTTTGTCTGTTCAGCAACAAGAACAGGATGTGGCCCAATTTTGCTAAGATCATGAAATGGACATGCCAAAGCCAAGGGACGTTTATGGTCCCCTCTACTAATAAATAATATTAAATTGAAAATGAAAATCTGGATAAATACTTCATGTTGGTAGTCCAGTCACAATAATGAATTTTGCAAAACTTCTGGCAAAATTTTGAATTTTGCCAGAAGTTAAAATTATTGTTTTCAAACCATTTTCAAGTAATGTAATAAACTTTAAATTATATGAACCTTTGACACTGAAACTAGAAGGCATTTCAAATAGTCAAAATAAATAAACAAAAAAACAGAAACAACAAATAAATGAATTCTGAAGTCTCTGTAAACAGAACTGTTGTTCAATTAAAGAGACTAGCTGAGAGCAAAGCACCAGACTGAAGACTTTTGTCATCCAGTTTCTGGTAGAAAGAGAAAAGACAAAATAGAAAAACAATAAGTCATCATTAATTAATTTATCTATTGTTGATTGTGACAGGCCTATCTGTTGCATCTTACATTGTCCATTTTAAGATTTTACTTGTATCTTTTTTGAACAATGTGGCATAAGTAAAAAGTTCAAATTTAGGCTATTCTGGAATTGTGATCAAGGATCGCCCAAAATGGTTCAGAGAGCCGCAATTTGGACACCAAAGCAGTCCTAGTTCTTGATATTGCAGACACTAATATTGACATTTGTGAATTAGTCTAACTTTTCATTGGGTAAGTGAATTTGTAACTGAATACTTAAGCAGCAAACATGGACAAAAAAAAAAAAGAAAGAAAAAAAGCAAACATGAAATTCTAGGACCAGAATTGCCTTGCAACCACAGATTGAGTTCTTTCTGCATCTCAGCCAGATGTTGGGGGTTTTCAGCAGCTTTTTCAGCCAGAGGGAGAGATCTGGCAAAGAATCTGCTGGGACGTGGATTATAACATCCACGGAGTGAATCTTCCCAAGACATGTGTGGAGGGGTTGGGGTGTGTTTTTAATAACTAATACATACATCTGCTTACAGATGTATGAAATCTGCTTACATTTCATTTCAGCAGTTGCAGCTCACAGCGCTGGTGATTCAGTCTGTTCAGCTTCGACAGTGACTCATACAGTGTTTAAGTTTGAATGGCAAGCCAGTATCTAATTATGCAACGTCTCTGCTGGTAATCAGAAGCATGTGTCCTGGACTTGATGTGAGCATGAAGCAGAAAAACAGCTTCTGATTTCCAGCCCTGCAGCTAAAACGTTCCAACTAAAGAGCAGAGTCAGAACCAAGACGTTTGGAAACTTTTACAACCAACATTCCGGCTTGTGTGTGTGTGTGTGTGTGTGTGTGTGTGTGTGTGTGTGTGTGTGTGTGTGTGTGTGTGTGTGTGTGTGGAGCTCTTAGAAACTGTTTTTGTTCCAAGAAGTATGTGTGTGTTTTTTCTTTCTCTGAGACATTTACCTGACCGTAGCTCAGCTCCTGGTTCTGTTTCTCCTGTATTGCTGCGACCGTTGCCGTGGCGGTGGCAGTGGCTGTGGCGGCGGCCGCGGCAACGGCGGCAGCTGCAGCCTGAGTGAAGTCGGAGGGGGCGCGGACGCCCAGGCCCGCGCCTCCGCCGTTGCCGGAGTAACTGTGGCAAGAGGGGAAAGACGCGGAGATGAGTGGGCCGCGGTCTTAGTCAGCTGAGTGAATGAGTGTGTGAGGTGTCGTCACGGCGGTGAGTCACGGTGGTGGGTGACAGCAGCCACGCTGGCATATGTTGGTGTGGAACCCCGCTGGAGCAGAACAACAGCTCATGACATGCAGCATGAAAACATTACAGGCTGCAAAAACCTGCTCAAATCGGCCATTTAATCTGAGGGATGAAGTAAAACAGATGCCACAGCCCAGCTGCAGATTTTGCTCACCTTTAAAGCTGCAGTTTGTAACTTTTCACATTTGTTTTCTTTGCATATTTGTTTAAACTGCCTCTATGTTGTGACACCAAAGCATGAGACAGATAATGAACAAAAAAAAAAAATCTGCCTTCTTCCAGTGCTAACTAAAACAACCAATCAAACCCAGGAGGAGGGTCTTAGCGCTGTCAATCACCCTCTATTTCATGCTTCTCATACCCACTTTCTCTCTGCTGTGCTACAGCTAGCAGAGTCTGTCCAATGATGGTGGATAAGCAGTTTTCCTATAATGGCAAGCTGTTTCTCCATGATTAGCACATTGAGCAGCAAGTACGTTAGGATGATTGACAACTTTAAGACCCTCCTTCTGGCTCTGATTGGTTGTTCTTGGTCAGAGCTGTGCATTTATTCAGATAGCTTTAGTAAATCAGGAGATCAATTTTTTCACAGATAATCTTTCAGATTTTACCCTTTCCACCTACCACTTCTAAAGTGATGCTTCAAAATGTGTATAAAAATGTCGATGAAAACACGGCTACTGAGCAGGATGCTAAGGTAAAAAATCAGATTGAGATTTTCGGCGTAATTTAAGCTGGTTTGGGTTTGGACGATGTAGAGAGACTGCGCAGAGGAAAGGTCAAAGGTCAAACTAAGTATAATTCAACTTTGGATAACACTGAGATTTTACAGTAGAGCAAAGTAGAACACTTCAGCCAGAAGGCTCTACTTTTGGGAAACCACAGGGAAACCACACTGGACATGTGATTTGTTTCCCCACAGAATAAATGTCCTCAAACCTATATTCAGTCTGAGAAAATGCTAATATAATGTAAAAAAATATATATATATTTCGATGATGTTTTGCTCATTTTTATGAGGGGTTGCAACAAATTTGCCTGTATCTGTAAAAATCTCCATTTTGTCATGAAAACACAGAGAGAAGACACTGGAACTCAGAAGACAGTCGGTAGAAGAGGATCAAAGAAAGAAAAAAAATCAAAGGATAACTGACAACAACACCGAGGAGCTCCATGAAAGAGCTTTTAGACAATATTAACGCTTGCTCTGTGTTGTTCTCCTCTAGGGACGATGGAACAAAGCACTGCAATTTGCTATTAAAGATGTGTTTAAAAATAAAGGTTGACAAAAAAGCAGCAGCTAATCTTATAAGAAATCGTTTTAAAGAAGCTTGTTATTCTGAAACACGGTTTTAAAAAACAAAAATCAAAGAGATGGAGGTTTATATCTTTATGAGCTTCAGAGAAATGCCATTAAACGCAGCTTAAAGCTTTCAGACATGCAAAACAGCAACACGTATCAACAGATCATTTATGATACAGCTTTATAAACAAGAAGTGGTTTTAAACTGTACGAGTGCTGTCATGTGACAACCACAAACTGCAATATATTTGAATGAATTTTATGTAATGGACCAAAAGAAAGTAGGGCATAATTGTGAAATGGAAGAATATAGATTTTTAATTAAAAAAAAAGTCTGAAAAGTGTGGCATGCATTTATATTTAGAGCCCTTTAATGAAGGATCCGTTGTTCAAAAAATATTCATGAGTACTGCACCTTTCTGAATTTTATGTGTAAAAAAAGAAAGCTAAATAATGCCCCACTTTATGGTCATGTGTGACAAAAAGTCTCCCCAAATACATCGCAGACTCTGGTTGTGATGGAACAAAATGTGACAACGAGGCAAAAGGAGCTTAAGTGCTTTTGTAAGGCGGTGTATAAAAAGTTACATAGGCATGAAAACTCAAAGTGTTTTCCCATCATTCTAAGGTAATAACTAGCAATTAAATTTATTAAACTTTATATCGGATGTTACTAATACAACAGCACAGAATTTACATACTGTTAATGATTTTCAAATGAATAAAGTTACATTAAATTTTCAAACATAAGCTCTTTCGGATAACATCAGATGATTTATTAATCTCTTAAAACAACGGCCTGAAGTCGAGGTTTTCAAACATCATTCATACATCCCTATAAAATGCTGACGAGCCACGAGTCCCCTGTCATACTTATTATTTCTGACCAGAAGAAAGTGGCTTACCTTCCTCCATAGGCTGAAGCTGGGTTGTAGGCGGTGCTGGGTCGTCCGTACATGACCGGCTGGCCGTAGCCTTTAGACACGCCGTCCCCGTACGACTGCTGGCCCATGAACTGGGAGCCCATGCTGCCGCCCATCCCTGGGCTGCCAACTGGCATTATGTGACCACCAGAACTCTCGCCGGGGCCCATGGGTGATCCAAACACCTGTAGGTGAAATGGAGGAGGGCTTTATGACCCTGGAGATCTGAGGATGTGGATTTCAAAGAGGTAAAAAAGTTCAAAAGTAAGTGATTGAAAAGACTTTCACATAGAAAGCATCCACCCTGAGGTTACACTCACCCTTTAAAGTAAACCTGACATAAAGTAAAGTTTATTTTAAGAAAACTTTACTTATTAAAAAGAGTAAAATTCAGGGTTGCTGTATGACTTTAATGTCAGAATTTACAAACTTCCAGTAACATTCCAGGTATGTTTATGAAGAGGGAATAACATTATTGCATGATGTAAAGCTAAAAAGAGTTGATTTCTACATACTACTGCCCGTTTAATAAGAGTAATAGTTTAGTTTCCACATTTTGACTCTTCATGTTTTTTTGCAATCCAGATATTTCCAGTCATGAAAAACGTGGACATTTGAGGTGTGAAAGCTAAAGTAGCGCCACCTTTCCTATGTTAGAAAGTTGTTCTAAATTTAAAGTAACACATACATTATTTTAAGTATTTGTGTAAATATTGTGCTATATTTCCTCAAGGTTATCACACTTCATAAATGTCAAATAAACCTGACAGTATGCTGGACATCTATTGACCTGTAGACTTCCAGCCTAGAAATCCACTAGAAATGTGTCACTGAGGAAATGTTTTAAACCAAAGCAGGTAGACAAAAAAGATCTGTTTAACAAAGAATCAAATTAGTAAAAAATTCTCCACACAAATTCCTTAAGTACGTCCTGAGACATACTGGTCACTTTAGGTTTAAATATTAACAAGAAAACGCACTAAATAAAGCGTGTATTAGTGAACACAAAAGGAGAACAATGTCCCCGGGTAGTGAGTCATGTGTTACCTGGCTGTGTGTGGGATTGGTCACGCCCCACACTGTGGTTACTACAGAGAGAGATCTTGCGTGTTGATTGGTGCCTGGTTGCCAGGAGACTGGCTCATTTAGGAAGGGGCCGTCAGTGCTGCAGAGGGATAAGAAGGAATGGTTCAGCAGAGGCAGAAAGAGAGAGAAAGAGAGAGAGAGAATTCATCCAGATAGCAGTAATCGCGATACGAGCATCACAGACGGCGTTCCATGGTTTCCTCCTGAAAACAAGGAGTCTTTATCTCCCTCTTAGAGTTCATTTGCTGTTCTAGCACAGAGAAACTCAGCTGAGTGTAAAGGTCACAAACAAATGTTCGCTTTGGGGAGCTAAAGATTAACCTGAGCACGGTTTATTCATCTGACAGTTGAGGTTAGCCTCAGTTTCCTCCTTCTGAACCATTTCCTCAACAGGAAGCTACCGCAGCAGCAAGGCTGTCACACCGCATCACTTGCAGATCTCACTGTCTGCAATACCTAATGTTGTTGGCAAGAAAACTGAAAAATAGGGCGATGTGTGAATACAAACACATCTGCATTAAAAAATAATAATAGTAATTAATCAGCAACGGGAGCATATGCATTGCTTTGTTACTGTTAGCATAGAAGTGCAAACTTTAAAATATTTTTTTTACTGCTGGAGAATACCAGACTGATTTGTGAAACATTCAAACGTTATTTTAAAAAAGTTGTTCAGTCAGAAACAAGAAAACTAGGGTGCACCGGTTGAAGTTTTCTGGCAGGTTATGCCGATTCTGATTTTGGCCGATAATTTTTTCTGTCTGAAAAGTTGCTGACTAAAGTTGCTGAGTTAGCAACAGTGGGGTAACTATTGCTAAACACACATGTGTAGATGTGAATCACCGACCTCCCAAAATTAAGGAAATCAGGAAAGTATTGGTGCACCCATAAAAAAACCCCATCCTATTTGAAGAAAAAATTGTCACTGGTATAATTGGCGGCAACCCCAACAATACCTAGATAATAAACAGCCAAAGCAGCTTTAACATTCTGTACTCTTGTTTGAAAATTTAATAAGATTTTTTTTTTTCCCATTTGTTGTTCCTTGAACGCAGTATCACAATTACAATTCTCAGATATCACCAGCCTGGATGCATCATCTCTCTTTCAAATCCCATGTGGTGAGCAAGTCTCAAAAGTCGAAAACGCATTCCAGCTGATCTGTGCCCACGTGTTGACCGATCCGTCCACTTCTGGTGATTCGTACATGCGCATTTGGCGATTTGTATTTGTTGTGTATTGCTACTTGTGCAGTGGGAAACTTGTACATTTGAGAATATACACATATGTGAATGTGTGAATCATATGGTGCACTTACAAGTCTTCTTTTATGCGCATGCACATCTTATTGCACGCTTTGTGAATCTTTCAGAGACTAATTGAGCTCCATACAAAACATCTCACCATGTTGTAATCTAGAAAATTAAACAAGCCTGTCTGAGTTGTTGCCAACAATTTCTGGTGCTGTTTTTGCATTTTTAAAATCTAATGAGGTTTAATCTGATAAAACTCTTCAGAGGCGAGTAGTTTAACTGTAAAAAGGCATGAATGGTGGAATAAAACAGGCTTGAACCTGCCCAAGTGGTCTAGTAAAGACTAGCCGATTATCTGCACTGCTTTTTCGTTGTGTAGAAGTAAAGAAAAAAAATATTCTATGGAGAATTGCAATTCTTAGTTCTGGGAATCCTGAATCGATTCAAAATGCTCTTTATATCTGCTTCATTTTTTTTAAATATAATTCTTTCATATTTTTTTATTGAAGAAAAAGCCAGGTAGCTAAGCTAAAGTAATCCTGGTAATTTTACACATAAACCTATTTTTGTTTAGATATAAACTGATGAAATTTGATACAGTGTGGAACCGTACCAGCTTGTTCTACATAAATGTTTCATTTGCTTACGCCATCTTCTCCTCCTGTCAGTCATATAACAAACAGAATCTCTTGACCGTTTGGAAAGAAAAAATGCTTTTCTGACGATTTTTATCGTCACAAAAGCATTTTTTGTCTAATTGCTAGACACTGAAAAAGACACTGCAAATTTGCATCTCTAGTGTAGTAGTGATGACATTATTTCATTTCTTTATGACTAAATAATTTCCAGATCAGTTTCCTCCTAGTGGTCTAAGGTGACGTGACATGAATTAGTCGTTTAAGATCGATCCTTGTGCAGATCAAGTGGCATTGTTGCTTGAATGAGACAGTCACATACACCATATCATCTACCTGGGCTTAATGTCAGCACAGTGTGTGTGTGTGTGTGTGTGTGTGTGTGTGTGTGTGTGTGTGTGTGTGTGTGTGTGTGTGTGTGTGTACCTTTGTGGAGTGGGAGGCAGGGAGGGTTTCATGGAGTTAAGGGGGTTCATCGGATGAATGGTGGGATCATTAGAGAGCCCCCACTGTCCTCAAGCAGCAGCCCTGGTAGAAGGGAAAAAAAACAAAACAAAAAAAAACACGTACATAAACAGACAAACCCTCACAGCTCATTTGCTGCACGGCAACCATTTATCATCACTATAGCCCACACTGTGTGCACAAAAGACATAGCGACCTCCCACTCTGTGCCACTCACTTTAATCTGTGTGTGTGTGGACTGCGCACTTCAAAAACGTTAGCCTATCACTGTCTGCTGCAGCTCTGATACCTCTGGAAGCGGGAGGGGGGAAGGGAGGTGCGAGCTAAATTTAGCTTGCTGATTTCAAAAGGAATTTAAGAGAACAGAGATGAGACGAGGCGAGCTCTTCTCTCGCCTCACCGACATAGAGGCAGTGACTCAGGAGCGTGCGCTGCTCTCTACCGCCGCTGACTAGAGACATGTTCTGGACCTTCTTTACGTTAATAAAAGTTCAACGTCTTCCTGCGTCATTCCCAGGAACACCCAGGACACACAAAACGACTCTGACTGTTGATCAATAGGTAGCTGATTAGACACGTGTAAGTGTTTTCACTAAATTCACATAATTTCTCTGTTTGAACTTCATGAAACGGATTTTAGTTAAATGTCTGGAAGGATGCTTCGGATCCTGAAGTGGATTTAAAGTAGACACAAGGGAAAAAAAAGAAAGGAGGCACGCCAGAGGTGCTACACGTTTCCTTTCCTGTGTTGTGAACTTTTAAAGATTGTGAGAAAATCTGCATTATATATATATATATATATATATATATATATATATATATATATATATATATATATATATATATGTGTGTTTTATGATGTTAGCATACAACTATAAATCTTCACTATATCCCCAGTGACCTCATCAATGGCTCTGGTTTGCATCAGTCAAAAAACCAGAAAAAAGATAGGTGATATTATGGAGGCCATTACTACTGGAGTCTTTAGAATATGAACTTTCTGACAGATGTTCTGTATGCATTCTGTATTTGCAAACTTTATGATGTAGAGCTTGTTTGTAGTAGTCTATGTTTTCAGCATTTTGCGGCTTTTTATTCTCCTTTATGTAATTAACAAAAATTCCTAAATACATTTTGGGGGGATTTTTGCTTAAATGTGAAGTCATAAATCGCGACTTGATGCATTAGATAGAATATGTCATGCATCAGCTTATTTCTAAGTTCAGCCCAAACAAGTTAAGAATGTCTTCATTTCTGTTCACTAGCTAAACTTTCTGAGCAAGATTTACATTTCCAATTCACACTCATATATTGTTTTTTTTCTAAGAGTTACATTTATAGAAAAATATTAATACTATTCCTTGTGTTGTAACTTCCAGCATGGTAACATAAACTGCAGTAAAGCAGTTTGTTCTTGTGTTATGACCAACTACATTTCTTCTTTTTGCTGTTTCAATAATCACATTCTTATGGGCATGCCTTTTGTCCAAACCAGACTTTAGTCACCGTGATATTGCACACATTGACATTGCAATCATGGGTACGATTCAATATCTTGTGCAAATCTAATTCTTATCTAAATTATTTTTGTATTTGCCTTAAATTTAGTGGCGATTCAGGCATCAGTAACAATTTTGTGGAGAAATTTTGTGCAATTTCCTCACCTCATGGATACTTGCACAGTTGTTTGAATCACGTCTCTGAAATTTATAGACAACGATAAATAAAAACTCTTATTATGACAGGTTTTTTACACCAAGTGGTAAACAACCAATACGGTAAATGCCCACCACTATTTCAGTGCATGCACTTCTCTAATAATGAGTCCAATCCATCAATCAACCAATACAAGAGTCTTCCTCGAGACATGCTGTTCACATTTTGACACCAAGATGACATCTAGACATCAATCAAAGCTTAGCCAGTGCTAAGCTTCAAACAGGACTTTCTAGGGAGGAGGTTTCCACAGAGCTTATATGTCAAGTCATCAAACAGTAGCAACAAAGAGATGTCACTTTCTACGCTAATGACAACTTCATTCCAAACAATGTCGTGCAGATCCATAATGAATGGACACACATTTAAGGAACTCAGAAGCAAGTAGATGCAACAGTTTATGGGGATTATGTAACAACACTGGCAAAGATAAAATCCCTTTGATCAAATCCATGCCATATGCAGAATGTGTGAAACTGAAAGTAAATCTCTCAAAACAAGAGGAACTTTTTTACACATTATGGCTAAAAAAATGGAAGTAAAAACAGATCTAACTTTAAACCCAAAGCACATCAAGCTAACAATGCTAATAATTCCTAACTCAGAAAATTCAGTCCAAGTACTAACACAAAAGACCTGAGATCATCAAAAGTCGAGTAGAATCAGGACTTTTGCGTCATCCATTGATTCACTATCATATCAAAGCCTTATGAATAGCAATCAAACGCAGTCGCCAAGTGCCTCAAGACTCCTTAGGAATCCCAATTCCAAAGTATTTGTGATTCAGTCTGACATTGTGACTGTGATTTTTGATAAGATCCTGGTTCTGTTCAGAATTCCTCAGTGTCTAAAGTGTTGTACAGCCATAACTAACTCAAAGATGTACCTGCAAGTTCACACATCTAGACCCGATGATGATGCCGATATATTCTACATCCCTACTTATGGTCTTCATTTAGAGAGGAGAAAGATGCATATAGAAAAATGTCTCATCTACAGCTCACAGAAAAAAGTTTCTCTTTAATCCCTGTTTTTCAAACAGGTAGTAATTATTTTATAATAAAAAGTTTGAAAGTTACTGCAGCTGTACTGTGTAGATGGCTTGCCACTGGAGAAAACACAATATGGACATCTAAAGGAATGATTAAGGTCTAAATTAGGTTTTTATAAACCAGCTTATTAAATATTACACCTGCATCTTCAGCTCCATATGTTCCCTCTTTTTCTTCATCCCTGCTCCATGCTGCTCCTCTGCCTTTACCTAACGAGTTCCTTCATCTGATGGTTACCAAGTGGCATGCTAATTCCCCAACATCAGAGCCCTGACATCCTCCAACCCCCTCCCTGTTTTTTTTTTCACTGCCACTTTCCTTTTTGTACTTTGCAGATTTGGGTCAGACATCATGAATCTTGTGTAAAAAGACAGAGAGGGAGGGGTGCTACTCCTCAGATCACATGATCGCCACTCACAAATTCCCTCCTATCGAGTACCTTGGAACTTCCATCACAGCTGAGCGGTGAAACCACACAAAGGGAGGACGAAACGTGCGAGACGTTTGTGGCTGCATCAGATGTTCAAAGCGAGCGCACGAGGCGCAAACTGTACCTGTGGAGGACCCGTTGCTACACTCCTGTCTTTCTCTCTCGCCTTGCCTTCTTTGACCTCGGCATCTTGACATTTTCTTTACCCTCGACTCTTCCTCTTCACACCACTCCTCGCTGTCGGATTCTCTTCTCGTTCTTTCCCTCTCAGCTCTCAGATCTTGCCATTGCACTGGCAGCTGAATCGCTCAATCAAACCCTCAAACTGCTCTGCTGCTGCTGGTTTACAAGGACCACATACAGTCATATGTGCAACAGCAAACGAAGCGGTTACAGTGCCTTTCAAAGGCACTCGTACCACTTAAAGGGTTCCACGTTTCATTTTACGTTGCAACCACAAACGTCATCCTATATTTAAAATAAGATTTTATGTCTCAGTGCAAACCCGTGAAGTGGGAGGAAAATGACACATTTAAAAAACACATTCCCAGATAAAATCTAAACCGATTACTATCAGATGTCACCGAATTAGTACAAAGGATCCACCTGTGTGTAATTTAACTTAACCAAGATTATGTAATAAAACACTATGCTCTTACAGAGCTTTGTTCAATCTATCACCCTAGAATGGAAAGAGTATGACACAACTGCACATGATTGTCAACTGAAGATTAATAGGCCAGGGGAGGAGAGCATTAATCAGAGGAGCAGGCAAGAGGCCTCACTCAGGTGGGTTAATGTTTCAACAGGATCACTATTAAGTCATGCACAACGGGGCTGCAACCAATGATTATTTTACTTATCAATTATTCTATATCAATTATTCTGACAATCGGTTAATCGGATAAAACAATTGGCACTCTGCAGATTTTTCATTTAAATCTTAGTTATGTAATATTGGAAATACATTACAAGATGCAAACAAACAAATAATTCAAAACCTTTTTTTTTTATAAGAAAATAAACATTCCATTGACTAAAATGTAATAACAGTACAGGTGTGCGATACTGGATATTTTGGTATCAATCCGATACCAAGTAAATACAGCACCAGTATTGCTGATGCCAATTTCAATACATTTTATTCAGGTTTGATATATCATCACACATTTGACCTCTAAGTTTTTCTGTTTTTTTTCTTTAGAATTTTTTTGTTAAAACCTAGAACAGAAGTTGGACAAAGTTTATAGGTGTCTGCAAAATACTTTAACAAAATATTAACATAATGCATACAAAAATAGAAAAACAAAACATACGTGCCTCTTTTCCTGCATAAACAATTCCAAAAAATATAATTTTAGAACAACAAAATCTTTTTGAGGCAAGGACGAAAAACTACAATTCCAAAAATAAAATAAGAAGTCAAGAGAGAATCTGAAACTAAGGTATCGATCTTACCATGCTAGTATCAATCTGACACTGATACAAACTTGTTATCAATATTACCGATATGTTGCAGTGATCTGCCCACCTCTAAATAAAAACATTTTTGAGAACACTTTATCATTTGTTGCAAAGGATGCATCTGCAGGTTAAAAAAAATGCTTCTAACATCAAAATGTGAATGGCTCAGATATTTCTGCTTGACTTAACATCAAAACAGTGTAAAACTGATTACTTCTTCAATTAACCAATTAATAACTGAATAGCAAAAGGTCCTTGATAGGAGATTTATTTATACAGAGAATTTAAACTAGGTGAAGCTGATTATCTTCTTTATACAACATTGGAAATACATTACAAGATGCAAATAAAAACTTGATGAATCTTTGGTAGAATCAAAGCATTTTTTTATCTTAAATGAAAAATGTGCACATTTTTTGTATGGTTTTTGGTTTAATTACAGCTCTGATCATATTGTTCTGTCAGCAAATGTAATTTTTGAGTCTGTGTACTCCAGTTAGCAATTAATCAATTACTAAATGAGTTAATGATCATTTTAATAATTGAGTCATAATGATTAATCTGATTTTTTTTTAACTTTATGCGTCTTTTTGTGTGCTGTAAAGTTTAAACTTCTGAATTGAACTGAAATCAAAAGTATTCAAGTTGAAGTAAAGACATGAGTCATTGGTGTGAAAGTCCAAGTCAAGTCCAAAGTATTTTATGATATTCTCAAGTTGAGTAACGTCTTTAAATTTGTCACTAAAATCTGACTTGATTCTCAACCGCATTATTCAAGTCCACACCTCTGTCCATACCAGAGGTGTGGACAAAATAAATGTACTATTTATTAATAATAAATTTTGTTTGCAGTACAAAGAATAAAAGATATAAAATAGCAGAAGTCTGACCAATTAAAGTCTACCGTAGGCTTTGGTTTCTTGGTGCCATCACCTCCTAGCATCATCAAATCCATGTTTAGATTTTAGGATCAAATCTAAACATGGACTGCATCCTATCATACCGCTAATAAGCCAGTGGAAATACTAGTGGTATTTCCTTCTTCACAGAAAGAGCTAAACTGTTGTCAGAGGTGCAGAAACCTCCCATGGAAATAGGAAAATTTAATCCATTCAAGTAATCTTGTGTTGCAGTCTTAAACTTGCAAAAATAAGCTTAAATTAAAAAAAAGTCATCTAGTGCATTACTATGACAGATCTGCCTAACAGTTATTTTACATTGTTATTTATACTTTCTGACAGATTTCCAAATTCCAGGAAAGGTGAACAAAAATGCTTACGTTTCCACACCAGAAATGGACGCCTCCCAATGTTTGCTTTGGCTTCACCAAAAGCCACAGATAACGAGTCAACACTAGAACAACTTGCAGAACATTAAAAAAAAAGTAGCCAAGTTACTTCCCTTACTACCTTTCTCAAAACTGATTTAGTAAAACTCTTTACAATCATATCACTAATCAAGAAGAGTATCAGCTGCATTTCTACTGAATATTAAGAAAGCTTGACTTGCATAGTTTGTGCTAAAAGAAAAGTTGGGAAAACAAAGTTTTTACATTTTTAAAATGCAAGTTTGAAAAAGAAAATCATCCTTTCCTAGCTGACCTGCTCTGCTTTTGTCTTTTAAAAGCACTAATGAAGAGCCTCTAGTGATTTGAATGGTTAATCTTTTAACGTCTTAAAGCACGGCCAGTAAAAGGCGGATGGCAGCTCATGGTGCTCAAAAGATGAGAGTTTTTATTTAAGGGCACTTAAACGGAAAGCTATGAAAAAAGGAAGTCTGAAGAATCTCCTGTTTGTTCCAACACACACATTAGGTGTTAGCTAAATAAAAAAAGGAAATACCAGCAGTGATTAACAACCTTCCACTGTTTAAGGTGCAGTATTTTATTCTGAATTTCATTTATTTGTTTTTAAGCAGCTTGTTAATAGTGTTATAAGCTTCAGCACAATTACTCTGTCAGCTGTCCAAATTCCCCCCATCCCTCCCCAAAAAAAAAAAAAAGTAGTAATTTAACCATATTTACGTAAATTACTTATAGGTTTTGGATACAAACTCTTGCCCTTGAAACATCATAAATACCACCCTAATGCATCTGCGAATAAAATGAATCAGGACTGCAACTAATGATTATTTTAGTAATCGATTATTCTAGCAATTATTTTGATGATTAATCGATTATTCGGATAAAAATTTAAGCACATTCTGCAGATTTTTTGATTGACCACTTAAGCTCTTAGTAATCAATTATTCTGACGATTAATGGATAAAAACTAGCCATCTTCTGCAGACTTTTCAGTTGAACGCTTAAGTTTATTTTATACAATGTCAGAAATACATAAAAAATGCAAATAAACAACCAATTAAATTTCTTTTTTTAAATAAAAATATATATATTTTGTTGCGTAAAATACAGTAGCATAGAATTCCTTTATGTATGCTTGATCATTTCTAGCAAAAAGAATGCATCTGCAGCTAAAAAACAGACTTCTAACATCAAAGCTCAGCCCTTTCTCCTCGACTCAACATCAATACAGCGTAGGGCGAAGGATCTGTTTAATTTTTTTTCAATTAGTAAATGAACAGCAACAGGAGCTTAATAGGAGATTTTTTTATTTTTTTTAACTGAATGAATACTGGTGAAGATAAAACTTTGTCACTTGAGGAATTCTGGGTAGAACACATTTACAGACAAGGAAGGAGGGTTTTTTATGGTCAGGGGGAAATGTAAACATTTTTGGACAATTTTGGATTAATAACTGCTCTGAGTATGTTCTTTCAGAAAATTGAAATTTTTTTGAGTTTGTATACTCCAGTTAACAATTAAATTAGTTAATGATTATTTCAATTCTCGATTCATCGCAATTAATACGATTAATCGTTTAAGCCCTAAAATTATTCATGGGATATTTAAGAAATTATCCTGCTCAGAGGTTAATACATGGATTTGGTGAATAATACAAACACAAAACCTTTACTATACAACTATCTTCCTTTTGAAACGTTACTTGAACTAGACCTTTCCTTCTGTCACTCTGTATTAGAGCTGCATAGTACATAAAAATACTCCCGGCATCAATTTGAGAGTTTGTATATCAACACTTTCCTTTCCAGATCTAGATTCCTGTTTTCCACATTTCTGATCCCCTTTCCCAACAGTTCATGAGGATGCATTAAAAGGGGAGTATGAATTTTTGTCAAAACTGACCCAATGTAACAGAGCCTGGCCTCGTGCCAAGTCAACATGTTTTTGTGCCCATGATACGTCCAGGAAGCCACGGCCAGAGAGGGAAAAACAGGCAGTGGCTCCCTCACCTCAGAGACACACTCTGACTCAAAAACAACAAGTCATGCTTGTTCAAATAAGAGCTTTGAACCATCTTGTGTCAAATAGAAGTCATTTCTGTGTCCCATTGGCTGGAGGATAAAATTCAGACCACAACCTGGTACCTTATGTAAAACAACAAAACAAAAACGGCCACTCCAACTTTAATAGCTGCACTACAAAAACGAAATAAAGATGCTGTCGCAGGGTTTATGAAGTTAGCGAAGTTTACTGATGTTAGCATGTATTTACAAGTCACATTAAAGATTGTTGTGTAAGCAGCACTGTGACCATAAGCAGAACTGGTGATCTGTCCAGGGTGTAATCCGGTTCTCCCCTGATACCCGCTGCGACAGACCGTCTGGAGGAGGGAAAAAAACAAACAAACAAACAAACAAACAAGCAAGCAAACAAACACAGCTTCAATCATCTAAGACGATTGTAAATGTGGCTGGCAGTACCCCTGTGTTGCTGCTATTAGAGTTTACAGTCTTTATTCCTATCATAGTTCGAATCAGTGCAAATCATTTCTGTAACATCCGATCATACATTCAGATCAGATCCCAAATCTGTACATGTTATTGGTTTATTAGCTTAGATAATATGTCAAAAGTTTACCTTTTACCCTTTGAAATCTTAGTATAAGCCAGTGGTTCCCAAACTTTTTCTCCTAGGCCCCCCCAGTGGTTTCTAACGTATCTCTGGGCCCCCCCTAAGGCTTACAAATAGCTGTCTGGTTGAACGATGTGTGTGAGCGAAAGGGGTGGGGGAGTGGCTTCTTAGAGACTCCCTGTTATACTCAGCCCCGGCTCCAGACGAACAAGGGGGGGAGGTGGGGAATCAACTTTTTTGGGGGCAAAATGAATCGTAACTGAACATAGACAACATCGGTAGCCTACAGGCTACTTGTTAATAAGCTTTAGGTGCTGTATTGATATTTGCTAGCTAGTCAACTTTTAGCTAACTTTACCTGCTGATAAAAGTGGCAGAGGACACAGATATGGGAAGTGTGGAAGCCCCTACTGTATCAAATTGACATAGGAATAACAGAGAGTTGGCCATTCTAAGGTAAAAACCCAGCGCATACAGTGTTCATGTTTTTTTTGTTTGTTTTTTTTTCATCCCGACGGCTTCCCGCGCCCCCCCTGCAATGGCACGGCGCCCCCCCAGGGGGCGCGCCCCACAGTTTGGGAACCTCTAGTATAAGCAATGATTCAAGTGAATCCATGATTTTAAAAAGAACATCAAATTATAAATTATGTAATAGCAGTTTTTTGTATTTTTCATACTGTTTTGAAAAAGTGAAAACATTTGAAATGTTTGTGTACAATAGATATGTGACATCCCAGTCGAACATTTCCCTTGGCAACCAAGGAGTGCCTCAGAGCTCTAATCTTGAGCCACTACTCTTTATCATTGACATGATCCCACTTTGTCAAATCCCAAAATGTCATTCATATGCTGAGGGCATACAAACTTACATCCACACCTAATCGCACTTGCTGATCAACTCTTCACATGGTATAAGAGTCACACTAAGGTTGAAGGTAAGGTTGAAGATGTCCTCTTGGAAATAGATTGCTACTAGATCTGTCCATCTTCCAAAGTCCATAACTTCCTCTGCTTTGAGTCACATTTTAAACCCTTCACAGAATCTGCTCTCTCTCACCTTAGATATGTCTCAAGAATATTGTCATGTCTCACTGATCCTGGGTCACTGCAAAATGGTCTTGTTTTGGTGTTAGGATAACCAGAAAAGCACTAGAAAGGTTCCATATGTACAATGCCTATAAAAAGTATTCACTCCCTCTGATGTTTTGCACTATTTGTTCCTTTTATAAATCAATCATGATCAGCAAAACATGACTTCAGCGACAATAAGATTCACAAAGAACTCTTTAATAACAACGTGAAATCTGATCTCTCCTAAATGACAATGAAGCAAAAACATTAAACATAAAATATGATGCCACCACCTTGCACCACCTTGCCTCACGGTGCGGATGGTGTGATTGTGGTGATGTGCAGCGTTTGTTATCTCCCAAACATAGCGTCTTATCTGATGATCAAAAAGCTTCACTTTGGTCTCATGAGACCAAAGAACTTTCTTCCACTTGACCGTGGAGGCATGTTGTCTTCGTGCTGTCATGGTAACCAGGAATTATTGATTAACCAATTAATGGATCTTTCAGACACAGGCTTTTCTATATTAAAATTACTTGAGACACTCGCTGTTCTCAGGTGAACTTTATTCCATTCATTGTCAGATGGCTATCACCAATTGCCTGGGCCTCTGTCGAATTATGTCAGTCACTTCAAAGGGGGGTGGATGTTATGTTACATTTTATTACTTGTCATAATTTTGTAGAAAAAAATTTTCACTTTGACATTAAAGAGGTTTTTTGTAACTTTTTTGTCACATAATAAAGAAAAAATTTGTTGATCATGGTTGATTTGTAAAAGGAATAAAAGGGTAAACATCCAAGGGGCTGAATACTTTTAAAGTATAAATACTATAAAAATAAATACTTGTTTTCCTGTGTTGCTGTGCATTAAATTATGGAAAACACATTACAACTTCATGAAGTTCTGCTTTAATGTGATGTGTATTCATGCACATGAATAAAAATATTATGTAGTTCAGTTTAAGAATCCAGTTCCAATAAAATACTTATCTGTTGTAAATGTAAAAAATAAATTACTTACATTCAGTAGTATGCCACTAAGGGTATTAATTATGCATTTACAACCAGAAATGACCTCAACAATCAAATCAGTACAACAAACACAAGGCTTCGTCTGTGGACTGTAAGAGTTAGCTAGCTTTGTGTTTGTTGTCAGCATTGAAAAGACTCAAGCTAACTATGTGGAAAATGATGCACCCACCAGATTAGTGGCAGCATCATGGTGTGGGGATGCTTCTCTCCAACAGGGACAATTTAGTCTAAAAAGTAAGGAAAAGTATAGAGTCATTGTGGAAGAAAATATGTCAATAGCTGAAGAAGACTAGAGATTGGGTGAAATTGATGTCTGCATGCACCAGCTGTCAAATCTGACTATGCTTGGGTTAATTTGCAAAAGAACAGTTCAAGTAAAAATTGAATTATTTAAATGTGAAAACAAGTAGAGAAACCCCCCACCACACCCCCCAAAGATTTGTCACTGTCATTGCAGCAAAAAGTGTTTCTTTTTTTTTGTTTGTCTGTTTGTTGCTTCACAGATTGAATCAGGAAGATGAATACATGTCCACTCCACACTTTTCAGATATTTATTTTTATTCAGAATCATATGCTGGCTTATGCAAAACCTATCCAAACAAAGCATGAGATTGTAATGTGGCAAAATATGAAAAAGTTCAAAGGGCGCAAATACTTTTGCAAGGAAGATTGTTATATAAATGCATCACAGTAAAGGTCAGCCAACAAATGAAACACAGCACTGATTTTTCCCTCCAAATATCGCTTCTCTCAACTGAGTTATATATATATATATATATATATATATATATATATATATGCATAATAGACATTGTCTCCCATTTACAGCGCGTTTTGTTTTCTCTGCAGCTGCCTTCTCCCAAAATAACCCAATCATTCCACAGCAGGTAATTCTTCCCAAACAGGTTTAATGATCTAATATGGCTGTAATATTAATGTGACACATATTGCTGCTCATTATCTCAGCGCCAGACGTTTTCAATAAGCTGCAGCCCTTTCTGCAAACATGAACACCCTGATTTGTAAACGCATCTTGAAGAGTGTCACAGGAAAAACATGCAGCAGAGCAGAACAAAGCATTTCAGCAGTGTGCAGCACAGAGTGGATGAGACCAGCCTCTCTCTGTCTGTGTCCGCGTGTGTTCTGTGCGCGCGTGTTCCCCTCCGTCACTAAAACAGAGAATAGCAGCTGTTTTGTTTCAACCTTACCTTATCGGGCTGCTCGGGGGATAAAGCGCAGACGCTCCGGGTGATGAAGCTCCGCCGTTTAAAAAAAAAAAAAAAAAAATACCCAAGCACAAACGTGAAGAAATAGGCGCAGGTAGTCCCGTTTTGAAGGAAATGGAAGAAGGCGCTGCGCTGACAGCCTCTCGTCGTTTTAAGTTTGGGTTATGTGTCGCTGTGTTAAGTGCCAGCAGAGGACTGGAATAGGAGAGCTGTCTGTGGAGGGGCTTTAACACGCTGCTGGCTGAGCCGCTGGCTGCCACCCTGAGCTAACTGAGAGCTACTTAACTCACACCGTTAACTTTGTGTAACACCGTGGAACGCTCCTTTGTACGGCGTCACTAAGCGCGAGCGACATTGTAACGAACGCTAGCTAACCGAACACCTTAACACACTGCCTGTTCTCTTCCCCGGAGCTTACCGTGGGTATGCTTCAGCTGGCAGACAATGAAGCTGCTTTATAGTATACAGTTATGTTAGCTTAGCTAAACGGAGATAAAGCTAGTGGTGCGTTCAATGACCTTTGAGAACTCGTATTTTTGTCAACTGACAATAAAATATAAATATTAAAACACAAGGATACAGTTGCATCTCTGTGATAATGTATTTCAGAAATTGAAATGAATAAGTGACAATCATATGTAGGTACATTATGTGTATATTGTGGTGATTTTGAAGATAATTAAACATGGAAATTATTTCTCACAAATTAAAATATTGCATTAGACAAAAAAAATGAGATTTCGGGGGGGGGGGGGGGGGGGTTTTTTAAAAGTTTTTTTTTTTTTTTTTTTTTACCCGTTTCTTTGAA